>NC_056744.1:1199916021-1200216021 GCF_019279795.1 Protopterus annectens
TGGAGAACTGTAAAAAGGGGAAGAATCTAAGTATGACATAGATTGACTACAAAAAAGCATTTGATAGTATCCCGCATTCATTGCTAAGAGTGCTTAAAAATGTATAAGATATGCTCTACACTGATTGACTACATTACAGTGACCATGAAACAATGGCAGACCACTTTGCAATTAAACAATGATAAAGGGCAAATTACTATCCCGGGGATAAAAATTCAAAGGGGGATATTCCAGGGTGACTCTCTGTCACTGTTGCTATTCTGCCATGCCCTTAACCCATTAAGCTGTCTACTTAACAGCTTAGGCCATTGCTACAATTTGGCTCCTAGAAAATAACAAATTCTAAAGACTTATCTTCTCTTTGTTGATGATTTAAAACTGTATAGCTCATCAGATGAGGAGCTGAAAGCACAGCTGCAGGTTGTTAATTTTTTTTCAAACAATATTAGAATGTCATTTGATCTTGATAAATGTGCAAAAGTAGCCTTTAAAGCAGGAACGCATCAATTTGGGACAAGAATGTGATATAAAAGAACGTGAGCAAGAGGGAGTGTATAAATACTTGAGAATTGATGAAGGCTCAGCAAAAAAACATGAACACATGAGAGTAAAACTTACGAATATTTTAGAAGACTTAAATTAATCCTGAAAATAGCATTGACATCTAGGAACAAAATCCAAGCTATAAACTAATTTGCTCTTCCTGTCCTTACAGTTTTGGAGTAATTGACTGGCCCCAAAACATGTTGGATAGATTAGATAGGAAAACAAGAAGGATGTTTCATGCTCACCAGATGATTTATAAATATCACTGCATACCAAGATTATATATTCCCTGTTCTGAAGGAGGGATGGGCCTCCTTAAAATTGATTACATGTGTGGGACTCCACACATATCTGCTGACCTCACAAGACCCAAACGTAGTGAAAGTTTTGAAACATGAGGAGAATAAATCTAAGATCACTTTCATGCTTAAAGAAGCATATCTGCGTCAAGCAGGAATGGAAAACAAACCAGAAGTAGATAAAAATCAGGTAGCAACTGAATGTGCCAAAAAATAAAAGAAAGACTATACGGTGAAGGATCATATGAAAAGGCAAGAAATGTGGAAAATGCATAAATATAGTTGTAAGTATAGAAAACTTCCGGAAGAGCCTCATGTTGATCAGGAATGAAAGCAGGAATGGTTAAGGAGAGGTGACTTCAAACCAAGTGATGAAAGGTTAATACTGGGGGCACAAGTAAAGTAAAGGACAAGTGTGCCAGACACACTAGTCATTGGTGACTCCATAGTCAGACACACTGACGTCCCGCTCACCAGACTGAGTAAGGAGAAGGTCACAGTAAGCTGCCTGTCGGGTGCTAGAATCCGCCACATAACGCAAGCACTCAGGTCTCTCAACAGCAAGTACAAATATGACTCAGTCATTGTCCACGCTGGTGTAAACAACCTGAGACGTACCTCCTTGGACTACATGAAAAGAGACATTGAGGAGCTCTCTGATTATGTAGCCCAGGCAGGTATGACCCTGACCTTGAGCAGTATCCTACCTTCACCAAGAGTGATGCCACAATACAGAGATAAGATGATCAGCTTTAACAATTGGCTTAAACACTGGTGTCATTCAAAGGGGATCCAGTATCTGTCTGCCTGGGATGACATGCTGGACAAGCCATGCTGCTTCATGAGGGACGGCTTGCACCTGTCACCCTGGGATTCGGATATTGGCAAAGGCTCTTGCCACCCCATAGTGCCTTTTAGGCAAGGCTCAAATTCTAAACCTACCACCCTAGAACACAAAAAGGAAAAAAACTAAGGGTAATGCTGCTCAATGCCAGAAGTCTCAATCTCAAAATGCACTTTTCGAGGCCCTTCTCAGTATGGAGAACATCGATGTCTGTGCTGTGACAGAAACCTGGTTCAAGGCTCCTGAGAGCACCCCAGCTATCAGGTTTTACCTCATATCATGCGTTCCGGCCCCAAAATCCAGACAATACCAAGAAAGGAGGGGTATCCATATTCATCAAGGACACCCACACCTCAAGACTGGTAACAGCATACGATGCATCGGAGACCATCCAGGTGCAATTAACCATAGGCAAGACTGCTCTGCAAATTGTAGCATGTTACAGGCCACCCTCACAAACTCAGGAACCTCACATGGCCTTCCTGAAAACACTAGAGGGATAAATGTATCACCAAACACCATCATACTAGGTGACTTCAATTACCCTAATATAGACTGGGAACACTACTCAAGCCCAAACACCCTAGCCCAAAAGTTCCTGGAATTCATAAACTCAAATGCCATGGAACAACTAGTCACCATCCCCACAAGAGGAGATAACATACTTGATCTCATCATCACGAACATGGGAGCACAATGTTCAACACGGAAGTATACCCCTCACTGGTGAGATCAGATCACAAACTAATCTCTCTGGAGGTCCTCATCCCACCCCACCTGAAATAAAAAGACCACAGTAAAGAACTTCTCAAAAGCCGACTTCACACTTCTAAAGACTAGTGTGGTCTCCTTTAAGGCCCCAGGCGGAAAACAGTACTCAAGCCGCTGAATCACTTACAAACACCTTCTACCAGCACCTGCAGGACTGCATGGATAAGGCAATCCCAAACAAAACAAAGACTCTTAGTACCAAAGGCAAGCGTCCAGTCTGGTGGACCCCAGCCATAAACAAACTCTACAATAAAAGGAGGAAGCTACTACAAGATAGAGCAAAATCCTTAAAAGGTAAGACACCCTTGATCACTATAAGTAAAAACTAAGAGCTCTCATAAAATCATCCAAAGCAAATTTCGAGAGAAAAATAGCTAAAGACTCAAAAGACAATCATAAGGCCTTCTTTAGCTATGTTAGAAACCTAGGAGGAAACTCCCAGATATGCTCAGAACTAGTTCAAAATGATGTGAAGATTACTGATCCTACAGACATTGCCAACATACTGGCTGACAGGTTCAGTGCAAACTTCTCCCCTCCCCAAAGGAGAGATATCTATACCAAACGATTGCAGCCCCCAAACATCTCCAGCGCCCAAGTGAGAACTGCTCTCTCCAAAGCAAAAACACAGCATCCATGGGACCTGATGGTGTCCCCGGCTGTGTGCTCCACGAACTCAATGAGGAATTAAACCCACAGCTAGGACAGCTGTTTAATCAAAGTCTTACCTCTGGATACGTACCCAGGGGGTGGCACTGCAACTGTGGTCCCACTTCACAAAGGCGGTGCCTCCACCGACCCTGGAAATTACCGGCCCATTAGCTTGACAAGCCTTATCTGCAAAGCCATGGAGAGGATCATAATGGACCTCATAAATAAAGACATAGGGAATTTGCAGACTTTGGATCCAACCCAGTTTGGCTTTGTCAAAGGCAGATCATGCCTTTTAAACTTGGTTGACTTCTTGAAACAGTCACCAAAGCCATTGACGAGGGAAAGGCAGTCCATACAGCCTACCTCGATCTGGCTAAGGCCTTCGATACAATACCCCACTCGGGTATCATTGAAAAACTCATCAGCTTAAATGTTAACCCATACATCACAAGATGGGTTGCAAACTGGCTGAGTGACAGAACCCACAGGGTCAGAGTTGCTGGCGCCATGTCAGACTCAAAACCTGTCACAAGTGGTGTCCCACAGGGCTCAGTCCTGGGCCCACTCTTGTTTGGCATCTACTTTTCCGAAGTACAAGCAAACACAGGAGGGTTATGGCTGACAAAGTTTGCAGATGACTGCAAACTAGGGGCCATAGTAGAAAACACATCTGACACAGATATCCTTCAGAAGGGTCTCACAGAAATGGATAACTGGTGCCAGAGCCACGGCCTGAAGTTAAATGCCAAAAATGCATAGTCATACCCTTTGGGAAAAACAAGGTTACCCCTAGCTACCAAATAGGTGGCAATCCACTGAGCACAGAAGAAGTTATCAGGGACCTGGGGACCCAGGTTGATAGTAGTCTGTCATTCGACACCCATGTAGCTAAAGTAGTTAGGAAGACCTTCTACATTGCCCACCTTATCATGAAGGGATTCTCATCTAGATCAAGGGAGGTCATAGTCTCCCTTTACTCATCACTCATCAGACCAATGATTGAGTACAATGCCCCATTCGGGATGTATCTGACCCGACACTTGCAGCAGCTGGAGAGTCCACAAAAGTTCCTCACCAAAAGGATAAAGGGTCTCAAAAATCTGTCCTATGCTGCCCGACTGAAAGAACTCCAGCTCTATTCAGTCGCTTACAGCTTGCTCAGAGGTGACCTTTGCCTAACATACAAGGCCATGTCAAACCCAGATTTGATGAATATGCTTCACCTCAAAAAATCTAGATCCATCAGAGCCACAAGGGCGGGAGACTTAAACCTCGACACGGCTATTAATAGGACGTGCTGTAGGGATAGATTCATCACCCAAAGACTCCCTATGCTGAGGAACAAAATCCCGGTACATGTGAGGCAGAGCACCTCGCTGGCCTTGTTCAAGAGAAATCTTGACCAATGGATGGGAGATCGCAGATATACCCCAGGGATTACCTCAGTGTCACTGCTCGACAGAGGCACAGCAAAATAATGGGTATAGTTCCCCATACTAAAGGGGTGGCGTAAGCCACAAAACGATGGGCTAGGCTTGTAAATGCCCTCGGGCAGATAGCCTAGTATGAACCTATGAACCTATGAACAAGATTGTGGCCTATGTACACATTGGTTTACAAAGTCCAAATGAACATGTGGGGGAAACAGATAATTGCAGATTTTGTAAAACAGAATTGGAAACTGTCAGATACCTAGTTGCTAGTTGCAACATACTAATGGCAGAAGGACTGTATACTGAAAGGCATAATAATGTGGCAAGACTGCTGCACTGGGGGTTGTGCAAACATTATGGGGTTGAAGTGGCTGAAAAACACTGGAAACATGAGCCACAAAGCATCATAGAAAATGATGAAGTCTACATCACATGGGATCATCCATTACCAACAGTTCAAAAGATAGATGCTAGAAAACCAGAGATAATGGTCCAGGAAAAGAAGACAAAAGTTGCATTGATCATTGAAATTGCCACACTCAGTGACTACAGTGTCCTGTGCACAGAGAGACACAAAGTTATAAAATATCAGGATTTTGCAAGCAGAAATGAGAGCAATGTGGAAGAAAGATACCCAAATAGTTCCAATAGTAGAAGGAGCAATGGGTCTTATAAAAAAAGAGTCTAAAATCGTATTTAGATATGCTACCAATACATGTAACTCCATACAAATTACAGAAGGAGTCATTACTGGGCACATTGCGGGTGCTGAGAAGACCACTTTTGGCTGAGATCAAAGAGTGAAACAATACTAATTTCATGAACTTTAATCATACTTTGACTTGGGGTCCATTCCCATCGTGGTATTAGAAATCCAAAAGATTTAGAGAAATTAAAATGGGACAGGTATATTTTGCAGAAGATACCGCTGCTATGGAACAGACCCTCCTTCCACATAAAATAAAGCTAAGCTCAAACACAACTTAGATCTATGGATGGGAAACAGAACATTTAAACTGCCTCCTGTACCAGTAATGGAAAATTACAGCTCCTAAATGTTTTATCCCATGAATGGGTCCCTCAAATTATCTATGGTATGACTCTGTGATTCTTATTGGGAGTAATATGTAATTATCGACCATGGGATGGGCAAGTCCAATCTGTAACCAAATGGAACATGTTATTCTGAGCACAAAAAGGGAAACTGGCTAGGCTTACAATGGCCCACAAGGGCAGGTAGTCTAGTATTTGCCTATGACGTACCTACAAACCTATAACAGCTTAGTCATCCTCATTGTGTTTGAACTATTTGACAATGTTTGATCACACTTTAAAGAGATGCTTTCTGTTACTCTTGTATTATTTGTTCTGTATATAATTGTTTACTACTGTTATTTCTCAGCATTCTTTTTATTCTGTATGTATCTGCTTACCATTGCTTGTTTGTGCTCTATATTTATTTGGATTAAGGTAATTTTCATTCAATAAACTTTTATTAAGGTTGTGGCAGAAAGGGGGTCCTGAAGGTCCAGTTCACACAAACAAAGAAACAAATAACAAACAAACTGAAAAATAAAGTCTTATGCAAAAACAACACAATGTTCACAATTATATTTTATTTCCCTCAAGCACATAAATGTAATATAAATGACAGTCCTTAACAGGAATGTGATGCCCAGCAGAACATTCATTAATAATTTTATTTTTGGAAGTAAATTGAAAGTAGCCAAAAGGAAAAATAAATAATAATACTAGCAAAGTATAAATATTAACAATAAAAATATATTTCACAGTTTTAAAAATCAAGGCCTAAGAAATTACTGAAAGACTTTTATAGTACTCCAAGCTGAGCTTTCACTTCAGATGGCAAAAAAAATAATTGTGCACAGTATATGGTAAACAATCTTATACAGCCAATCCTCCTTCCTATATGCCTGCGAACTCCTTAACCGATAATCAACAGCTGAAAAATATCAGATCAGGGGCTGCCATCCACCTACAACATTATTTCCTTGTGTGAAATTTCTGCAACAATGAGTCTTATGATTAACATTGACTATTTTTAGGTGGTCAAGAGTTGCAGAACTTGGAACACTGAAAAGAAGCTACATCTTGAATTAACATCCCCTTTTTCCCAAATTGGTCTTTGGTAGTGGTTCAGAAAATGAGGGCTGAATAAATGCATATGGGCAAATAATGATCACTTTGAGTGGAAGACCAGATGCATATTTTATGGGATTAATTAATTTTAATTCATTGACACCCATATATGGAAACACACATTTGCACACCTTTCTTCTTCAATACATTATGAAGACTTTTCTAATATTTCAGTTTTAAATATATTTACCCTTATAAGTTCATTTTTCATTTATGTCCACAGCTCCTATTTTGCCATTGGTATTTGGTAAAATAATAGCTAAGTACCCTCACCCTGTATTACACAGGTAATACCTATTTGGTTAAGCAAATGCAAGATGGCCCCCCCATGGGTGGTCTGACAGGATTTACTAATGCAAAAGTAGCTCTTACCTAGCTCCTGTATGTGCAGCCATTATTATTTTAAGTATTTTACCTTTTTATAGTCTTTTTGTAACTTCGGGTAGTGTCAAAAGTGTAAAACCACTGTTCTTACTGAAATTAAAATGCATCTTTGTATTTTTAAGACAGAATTTAATTTACTGTATACTGAATGCTATGAACTGTACAGTGCACTGTTGGCTGATGTCAGGTCAGTTGAGAAGCTGGGTAATTAAATGCACAACCTGATGAGGAAAATGGCAGTTACAGTACACAAGTTAAAGGAAAAGTATAAAGCTAAACCAGAAATCAGGAGGCTAAACAAGGAAATAAGAAAGATTTCTTCAAATGCATTTCTTTATGTATTAGCATTTATTTTATGGTGAAAGTGAAGTTAAAATAAATATAATGTAGAAGAAATAAAGAAATAGTACAATAAAATTAACTAATTTTAAGAAAAAATGGTTGCATCTATAGTCTTAAACCCACCACCTCAGCTTAATATACAATGTATTCTATCAGAAAATTGGAAAGCTTGAGTACAGTAGTGTGAAGTACTCAACACTAGATGTGAAATAAAACATACTCCAGTAGAGGAACAAGTTGCAACTTTCTCACATCTAAGTTGATGAAGCCATTAAAGATTATTAACTTTGCAGTTGTCTCGGGAAGAAAAAACAAATTTAGCAGTAATTAAATAGAGATTTAAGCAGTATCATGAACCTGGAAAGGACCTTACATATTTAAGGGATTTGTTTTTTTAAAGGAAAACAGGGTTTAACATAAATAGTAGATTTATATGATAGAAGTGAACATAGAGCAAAAGGCTGTGACTCTGGTGAACAGCATAAGTCTATGACAAAAGTGTGAGGTATAATTTCACATGACAATGATTTAATATTAGAAAAAGCTACTGATAAATTTAGTAGTAATGAAATTAAATGTTTAGAAATGACAAAATTAACCAAGTTAAATTAGATGTGTGCAACATAAAGTTGCAGAATAATAACAAGCCAAAGTTGAAAATTATAAAGAATGCCCTTGAAATGCAGTAGGACCTAGTAGACAGCAAAGTGACTAGGCATACCAAAAAGTTAGTGCAAAAGATGTGGTTACAGCCATGAGGACAGGGCTTGTCTTATGTCCAAGAATATTTAATGAAAACATGCCCCCAGATTTAATAAACTCCATGTAGGAATTGTGTAATTCCTACACAGAATGTATTGTGGCTGTGTCCGCAGCTCCCCCTCAACAGCATACCTTGCATATTAATGAAGGCATGCTACTGAGGGAGAACCATGTACACGGTCACTGAGTCAGTGGTAAGGTGTGTGTTACAGTGCTCACAGATGTGCAACACACCCCCTGCACTGTGAAAGTGCCTTACGGCACTAAAACATGAAAGAAAGTGTCCTTGGACACTTATTTATATATTTATTTAGGTATTTCACATGGGGGGTGTTACAGTGTCTGTATTTACACCCTGTCAAAGTGCCATATGGCACTTAAAGATTAAAAAAAGTGTCCTTGGACACTTATGATTTTGTTTTTTTATTTATGTCACACAGGGGTGTGTCACAGTGCCCGTAACACCTCCTCTGTACTGTCAGAGTGCTGTACAGTACAGAAATTAAATGTCCCAATGTGATTTTTCCTTTTATGTTTATTATTTTTTTTTCTTTTTTCCTCAAGTTTCAGCATAGATGAGCATGTTTGCGTGTCACAGCACTTTGCTCAGCAGTGTGTAAACATAAGGAAAAGCTATATAGAAATGTATAGCTAAAATTTTCACAGCCAAGTTAGAGGAATGGTTAGAGTCATGGCTTTGTGTGCAGTAGGTGCATGGTTTGAATGCCAAGACAGGCCATTCACCATTTCTATTTATACCTCTATTTTTGTTATTCCCCTAGTTATTGATATTTGTCAACCAGGTTATTGCAGCTGGTCCAGAATCAGTGGAGATATGAGGTGAAAAGCTTCAGATAAACACGTGTCCAGTACAGTTCAGTCACACACCAAGGTAGTGTAATTAAAGTAAAATACAAACACATAATAAAGTATTAATAATGAGTAATTAATGTCAATATATATTTACATTATCATGTACTAAGCTAAGCAATGCTTAAACAGGACCTGTCTGAGCATTACTTAGTCCACTTATCCAGTTTGAGCATTGCTAAGTAGTCCCATTCTAAGCAGTCCTCAGCTCATCTAAGCAGATTTGCACACTGCTAAGCACTGCTAAGCATTTTCCACATTAAGCACTGCTCAACTCAGCTTAGCAGGTCTGAGCACTTCAGAGCTGTGCTTAGCATTTTTAAAAATGGTCCAGTGGCAGCAAAGGTCAAGAAAATAGCCTTATTTAAACTGCACAGGCAGGAATACAGCCATAACTTGTTGTAGGTTGACTTGTGCAGGAACTATGGCAGGAGCTGGAGAGGGAGTATGTTTCAGGTGCAGGGTCATGGCTGGCCTCCTTGTTGAACACCATGATGACAGAACTGCTGCAGGGCCGATACCAGGTCTTCAAATATAAGTCAGAGGCCTGGGACCATCTGTTACATGACCTCACCAATGCCACTGGAATCCCCCACACTGGTGAGCAGGTGTGTCATCATTATGATGACCTGAAGTGGAGGAAGGGGATACTCTTGGGCCAATGGATCCAAGATGCTCGAGATGGGAATGCCCCAGCAGTTTGCAAGTATACAAATCATTGCTTTACCAAATTCTAGCATGAATATGTGATAGACAGGTGCACATAATGTTGTTTTCCTCCTACAGCTACAGAGGAGAGGACTCACAACACAGAGGCCCACACCAGGCACTTAGTGAGGATACACCGGAAGTGTGGTGAGTACAGCTCTATCTTGCAATGTGTAGTACAATAAATAAGAAAGAGTAATTGTCTACTGCCATTAGGTATAGTGTGTTCTGAGTGCACTGCAATAAATGTGTTCTTAGACCCACATTGATATAAGTGAGTAATGCTACGTACTGTGCAATACAGATGAAGGCATCAAACAAGCTACTATTGATGAAAGAAAGCCAATACTGTAGTAATACTATGTAGGAATGATATAAGTATATACTGTATTAATAGTAAGGATCTGGTAATAAAGTACACTGTGACTGAAACTGTGACGGTAATAAATGACATTCATTCATCATCTGCAGTACAACTGAAGTCAGAATTTTGAATGTAATAAACCACTCTGTCATGTCACCCTCAATACAGTTATTTCCACCAACTGTTGTGTTTATTCTGGTCTGTTGTTAAAGAAATACAATTATACAGGTGCTCCACAGCCAGTATGGCTATGACACCATGAACTGAGTGAGGTTTGGCTGATAAAGAACTGTTATGCTAAAGTGTAGATGTAGAGCTGTAAAACAAAATACAATGCAATTTTATATATGTTCTGTACTAAGATCTGAACCTTGAATAGTAATGTGTGATGTATTATAGTGTGTTCCCTTCAGGATTGTCTTGTGTTAACCTTTGCATTTCAGCTACATGTATTCCTGAATGTAGGTACACTGATGTAGGTAAGTATGAGACTGTAATAGGTGGAGACTGAAAATATATGATGTGCAAATTTATATGGCTTGGGTATGCAACCCAGCACCCTGATATGGTCTCTACAGTTTACACATATTCACATCCACTAGAGGTTAAATCTGTACATCTGTATTCAAAGTATTATTACACAGTTCACCAACTATCTCTGTTATGCATATATCTCATGCATGTATGTTCAACTGTCACTGCAGTCTTATGTGACAATCTACTTACATTACCATGTCAGACTTTGTAATCAAGTGAGTTTTAGGCACAAATCAGTCAAGCAGCCAACAGCAGAGGCCCAGTAGCTCAGTGTGATAAGAAATAGGTATGTTGTTCATTTTGCACACACAGACCACGGTTTGACTCCAAAGACTGGTATAAGATGTATTTATAGTTACAGACAAGTAGTCCTGACTATTTGTAGAAACAGTCATGTAGTGTTAACAGATATTATCTCCACAGGGTTTACAGGTAAAGGAATGTTTGTATTAGCTGTATAAAGGGTATACTAATAAACTGTGTACAGATGTACTAGTGTATGCCTGGTGTGTCTCTGAATGTGTGTCGATAATCCAACCCCATGCCTACAAATGACAGCAGGATAGGTATATACACCATGCACTCTTCCCGATACATCTCTCAAGTGCCATGCTGTTATGGCTAATGATCACTGTTGCCAATAACTTGGACACAGATATAAATCAAGTTGAAGTATGCCAGTAGCACACTCACACAGCATCAGTACAGGGTACACCTTGGTAGTCATATATATAACCCTGACATGTACGAGTCCTCTGTAGTTATGTACCTATAGTTCTCACAGCTTGGCCCATAACATTCCAGATCGACAGCTTAACATGTATGTACATGCTACAGAAGCTATAGGATACAGGTAGATGTAAAGTAATGGCAGACCAGTAGAGTATTGAGCAGTACTGTTGTGAAAAATATAGCCTATACAGTTGTTAATGGAATGTTTTTCTCTCCACTCACCCCTTATCTGCATCACATTATTATTCATATACTATGGGTATGTTGTTCTCAAATCCTAATGTTGGGTGTTGTATTATTGTTCATATATTTCAATGGTTGCATACTAACATACCTTGTTGAAATTCCACCATTGTTGGCCTGTTGCTGTAACTGTTACTGGCATGCTGTTACAGCAATGACTGTTATTCCACTTATGCATGTGTTCTGTTTGCTATGAAATTCTATTCAATTCTATTGTTCTTGGTTAATTGGAACACTCATGCATGCTGTTAAAACTAACGTTGAAATGTTTTGTTCATGATGAACCAATACACTTTGACAAATCTCAACACCATAACACGTTTGAGTCAGCCGATCCCAGCAGTCCACATGCCCCGCCTCATCTGGCCATTGCACTTGGTCCCAGCACATCTGGGACCCAACCTCAATCTGCCTCCTCTGATGGTCCTGCACCACCCTTGGGTGAAACTGCCTCAGGGGATGGGGCCCACCCCTCCGGGTGTGGGCATGGAGGGGACCCTGTCACTTGACATCAGTTCTGAGGTATGGTGCACAGGGTCATCCAGCAGGATTTGGATGACTGCCTGTGCCAGATAGAGGGCAGACTGGTGCACCTTGAGCGGCAGGCTGGCCCCAGAACCAGCCCCCCAGCACAGACACCTTTAGGGCCGTGAAGAGACAGGGGTGATTGCCCATGAGTGGGGACCTCAGTTCTACTGTTTCCATCTGAGGGCATTTGGTCCTCTGATTCCAAACCACCCTCCTCATCCAAGGTGTTTACCCCCTTGTGTCATGCACCATCCCTGTCTGCTGTCTTATTTGTCTTGTCTGTCTACAAATACAACCTCTCCTACCCAACTTACCTCCACAAACATACCTACAACCCTTCCCCAACATCCCACTCTCACCTTAAAAAAAAAAGGGCAACTGTCCCAAAAAAAATTTGTCCCATACATAGCTCTCTATTTCACACACATCCACTGATATTAATCAATTTCTCCATGAATTAATCAGCAAAGTTATTTCACCCACACTCCTCCCTGTGGGATGTGAGGCTCTAAATTGTCCACATCATGCACAGTTGTTGCTGTACAAGAAATGGAGAGCTGGGGTCCTCTCCTCCACCTGTCCTGCCCATCCCTAGCTGCCTTTCATAATGTTTTTTCCCTGTTTGCCCCCCTTTCACCACTTTCCTATCACCCCCTTTTTTCTTTTCTTTTTTTAGAAACAGCGAGGGTTTAAGCAGAACTAAGTGCCACTTCACATTGTGTTGCAACATGCAATCCCACTTAAAACTGCTTTGATCATTCTGATTCAGACAGTGTTCTGCCTAGCAACAAAATAACCAGCCCTGGCATGTCTTGCGCCCAGGACCCTGTATATTAGAGTCAGAGCAAAGCACCACTAGACCAAATCAGCTCTGGGAAATTAGTACTGCTTTTACAAATATATCATGCAGTAAAATCATGTAATATTAAGGAAAAAAAGACACCACTGCCAAGTATTAAACCCAAGACCTTCTGAACCACAGTAAGAGAAATGCACCACTACACCAACTCAGCTCTGTGGATTTAATGCATTTTGTCCAAATATATCATGCAGTACAGTGATGTAACATTAGGGGAAAAAGACACTTTTGCCAAGTATTGCACCAAGGACCTTCTCAACTACAACATATTGCATTATACCAGCAGGCCAACTAAACTCTGTAAAACAAACAGTGTTTTTCAAACATATCCTGATTGCCAGTAACACAATACTCCTATATATACTGGGACAAATTATAGTGTACTTGGGCCTCTGACATATAACAAACCAGTACACAGACAAATAACTGCTGCTGGATGTATGGGAGACCTACAATATCAGGCAGAGCTGACAAGTGCATAGACTGTTGCTGAATGAACATAGTTGTCCCCCCTACTTATGTCAGGGTTGTCATAAAACCTATTCTGTGTGCTGACATACTGGCAATGTCATGCAGATTGGGGTTACAAACTATGACAGACAGCTCAGTGTCACATCATACCCATCTGAACACACATGTCCATGTTAACCATGTGTAACACACTGTAAAAAAATTGAACGAAGAGAAGAAATTTTAACTAAGAAATGAACTTCGTGACAATAAAAGCATTCAATGAAATAGTAAATAACACCAACAACTCTTGTAGAACTTTAGCGCTTTCGTCTTATTTATTATCAAGACTTCTTCAGAAAGACATGTTTCATAAGTATGAGCAACCATTTTCACTTCCTTTATATAGATTAGTTCTAGCAGGCCATTTAAATTAACAACAGTTCCTTTCCAATAGAAAAGTGTGAACAAGCAGGGTGCTGTGTGCATTTTCATTAACATTACAATTGCAGTTACATAAGGCAAATTGGTCAGACAGTAATAGCCTTGTGGTACCGTGTGCATACTAAAAGGGATAGTGTGCAAAAGGGATCGTGTGCAAAAAGGGATTGTGTGCAAAAGGGATCGTGTGCAAAAGGGATTGTGTGCAAAAGGGACTGTGTGCAAAAAAAAAAAAAAAAAAAAAGGGGGTGGGGGGGGGGGTTACCAGGCAAGATGACAGTCATGCTGTGATGATTCTAATATAAACACGTAACTTATGAGTGTTTGCCTCCAAAGGTAAGTAAAGAAGGGAACGGAGGAAGGTGGAGGAGTCAGGTAGAGAGTCCTAATATGCTTTGGCATCGGTGTGTGTGTAGAGAAGTGTGTGGGTATGCCACCTGATGGGGGAGTGGGAGGAATGCGGTGTGGACTTGAGGGGGGGCTGTTAGGGGGCCGCCCATGACAAGGAGCCTATGAATAACAGTGTCCCCCAGAAGACTGCAAACTTAGTCCTCAGTGCCTGGGAAATGGATAAGGTTGAATCACTACCCGGGTTCAACAACACCATAATGTACAGGCGTTATATTGACGACGTCTTTTTTGTCTGGAAGGGGGACAGACTTTCTCTGAGCAATTTTCTGGAAACCCTTTTCCAGAGTCTGGACTTCCTGACCCTCACAGTAGGACATATCGGAACCACCACTCAATTCCTGGATATCCACCTCACTATAGACCCGGAAAATGGACAGTTTGACTCCAACATCTACCGCAAGCCCACTTTCGAATAACTATCTAGAGTTCAGCAGCCAGCATCCCATTTCATGAAAAAGAATATTGTAAAGGACAATTCATCCGGTTATCCAGACTCATTTTAGGGACGAGGTTTTCATCAAGGAAGGTTTTACCTCAGAAACTTGTTCCTAGAAAGAAAATACCCAGAGTATCTAGTGGACAACCTGTTCCAAGAGATTATACAGCACAGACACTCCAGGTACCCACCAATCCTGGAAAAGGGATTCACAGCAAGGGCACAGAACGGACTGAACAAAAGGACTGGGTGTCAAGTTTCCCCTTCCAATTTCCACCGATATGTTTGGAATTAGAGGGTCCTCACCAACAATTGGGACATCTTGGGAGGAGAAAAAGGTCTGACAAAGTTACTTGGGACATCCCAAACTTCTGTTTCAAACGAACCTCTTCTTTTGGTGGTGCGTTATAAAAGCCCATCCCCACAGAGCGAAGTATCGACAGAACCTGGAATGTCTGACTGCGGTAAGTGTGTTGCCTGTGTACAAATCTGAAAAAGCAACAATGTCACCTTCCCACTGCAACAGAACTGTCGGTCTACATGACCACTATGACTGCAACACAAAAATGTAGTCTACTGTGCTTTCTGCGAACACTGTGGGAATTTCTATATCGGCAAAACGAACAGGAAGCTGAGTAGCCATATTAAAGAACACACTGCAGCAATACACAAACAGGACAGTTTGAATGCCTTGGCTAAACACAGTACTATTTGCCCAAACTTCACAGGATTCAAATTCACAGTGCTGGAAAAAATAACAGAATTTGTAGGGGACATGGACACATTCCTGCAAGTCCGGGAATTAAAATGGCAGATAGAACTGAGAGCTGATGTCTATCCAGGTCTCAACGAGACACTGAACATTAAATGTGCACTTAAATGGTATAGACATTGAAATGTGATAGGGTTGAAGAACTGTGCAAGAGGGTTTGAAGAATTGTGCAAGTAGATTTAATGTGTTTATGGATTTACAACTGTGCAAGTGAATATAATGTGTTTCCTCTCTCTCTCTCTCTCTCTCTCTCTGACTTTTGACTCCCCCATACCCCCTGCACACATGTTCCCACTCTCTCTCTGACTTTTGACTCCCCCATACCCCCTACACACATGCTCCCAATCACCAGGCTAGCCCCCGCTGACCCCACCAACTATACCCCTGGTCTCACATTTTCACGCAGCCATTCAAGGGTGATACCATCCAAACCAGCCCACGGGTGGTACCATCTGCACTGACAGTCTTCTGGGGACACTGTTATTCATAGGCTCCTTGTCATGGCGGCCCCTAACAGCCCCCTCAAGTCCACACGCATTCCTCCCACTCCCCCATCAGGTGGCATACCCACACATTTCTCTACACACACACCGATGCCAAAGCATAGTAGGACTCTCTACCTGACTCCTCCACCTTCCTCCGTTCCCTTCTTTACTTACCTTTGGAGGCAAACACTCATAAGTTACATGTTTATATTCGAATCATCACAGCATGACTGTCATCTTTCCTGGTAACCCCCAACCTTTTTTTTTTTTTTTTTTTCCTTGCACACAGTCCCTTTTTGCACACAGTCCCTTTTTGCACACGATCCCTTTTTGCACATGATCCCTTTTTGCACACAATCCCTTTTTTGCACACGATCTCTTTTTGCACACTATCCCTTTTAGTATGCACACGGCACCACAAGGCTATTACTGTCTGACCAATTTGCCTTATGTAACTGCAATTGTAATGTTAATGAAAATGCACACAGCACCCTGCTTGTTCACACTTTTCTATTGGAAAGGAACTGTTGTTAATTTAAATGGCCTGCTAGAACTAATGTATATAAAGGAAGTGAAAATGGTTGCTCATACTTATGAAACATGTCTTTCTGAAGAAGTCTTGATAATAAATAAGGCAGCTAAAGTTCTACAAGAGTTGTTGGTGTTATTTACTATTTCATTGAATGCTTTTATTGTCACGAAGTTCATTTCTTAGTATATATATATATATATATATATATATATATATATATATATATATATACACACACACACACACATATATATATATATATAATTATTATTATTAATATGTAATATATATTATTAATATATTATATATCATCTAGCTGTTACATTCCTAGTCTGTGTCACATCTGGACATCCACAGTCCTGGCCCACAGCCCAGTTTGTGGCACAAAAAACACATGCATGTCAATCCAACATAGGAATAACTGAGCCATGCAATGTCCAGCAAAACTGGGTTCTCCCTTCGCATTCACTGCCACCCACAGTAGCATGTTAAAGGCCTGCAGGGTGGGACACATTTCACAATTATGAATATATGTTCTAAATGTTGCCTAACGCTCTCCGGATGGCACTATTACTTAACATATGTACCAGAGGCACATGCTTCACATGGACTGTTATGGGTACCCTCAGCCAGGCCATGCTATCAACAGCTGGCACCACTCCCTCACTGACAGTAACAGCTTGCTGTCCCCCTATGTCTTCACCATCCCTAGTCTGACTCCTGGCCAGAATGCAGCAGCTGCAGACTGCTATACATGCAGCAGTATGTCCAGCTACCTGCTACAGACCTAACATACTTCCCAAGCACCTAGAACAGAGTATCCACATGATGCCCATACACCAAGGGTTAGGGGGGTGCTTATGTGAAAGGGACATGTGTCACAGTCTCCCCCGACAAACATACACAGCTGATAGAACATCATCAACTGTAGTAGCATGCACATTCAGATAAAAAGGATGTATGACACTCACATCTGCCTGTCTACTTACTGATCCCAACACACATTGTTCAACATTACACTGCTACAGAATCTGAAAGTCTGTTAACAATGGCCAGACATAACATGCAAAGCTGTGGACCATAACACATCAAGCCAAACAGTGGACAGTATTTCTACCTACCTCTGTGATGCTGTAGCTCCCACTCCTCAATAATGTACTCCTCACAGGCCAGGAAAAGGGGCAAGGCCTACATGAAGGCCTTAATTATAGCACTGTGTTGCCATGCCATTGGTTAATGAAAAGGCAACCCAGCTGTTCTGGATGCAATTAGCAAGTGGGAGTCACAGACTGGTGTGCAGGCAATCACCTGTTTATGAGCATTACCTACAAAAGGCAAACTGCTGCCTATGGTAAACAGGTCTGACATTTTATTCATGAAGACAGACTGTGATTCTCTAGGATACTACAACTGGATTTCTTCTCTCAAAGTAGTACAGCACTATACCAAGTATTAATCAAAGATATCCACTGAACACTCAAAGGATGACAACAGGTTCTAGCATGTAAAAACTTTAATCTCTGCTTTCATCCACAAAGGGACTTCTTCAGAATAAAACAACTTACTACTAAATAATGACAGTATATGTACAACTTTGAATAATCATACAATTAACAAAATTCCCACATCAATTAAAACATAAAAGTTGTATAAAGCAATAACCTTAGTTATTTAAAAATTTTTAACCTTCTGTATTTTAAACTACATTTAATGTTGATGGACCCATTTAAGACAGGAGATAAATCTGCTCCTAGCTTTAACTGCCAAAGAGTTTCCCTTTTTTCCACTCTATTTTTAAAGTTACCACCTCTCCTATCTAAAGATGCATGTTCAACTACTGTAAACAAAAACTTGTGTGCCCTACAACTATACCAGGTATGTTATTGAATGAAGCATGTAATAGAATGCAGATGGGGGATACAGTCATGGGAAATAAGAAGTTAAATAGTAGGTCTCAACAACATTGCCTTGACTGACATGTTACTGTTAGTCTGGTGTCCAGCATCTACAGTCATCCTTTACGGCTCTGTCTGCAGTGACATTGATCACAGCTTTGGCCCCTGAATCACCCCAGCAATGGTCAGCTCACATATAGCTGCTACTTTTATTGCCTGTTGTACAATACTGACAGTAAGTACTGGTGGATACAGCCAGCATATGACATCATGTACTGTCTGTAAGCCCTTCTCAGTCTGTGAATGTCATACAGGCTTAGTTCAAAGATTGTCCAGGTGTCCCTGACCATTCATGATGTAGTCTGGCTAGGTCACTGTGTACTCCACACCTGTATCTGATTGCCTGCACCTATGGCTAGCATACCTGGTGATCCCCTGCAGCAGGGCAGCAGGTTAAAGGTACTAGTAGGGGTGGGACACTGTCTCTGACTCATATATATTGAGCATACAATGTAAGGGAATACATACAGTACCAGATATTCATGTACCATTACTGTGTTCCTAAGGGTCTGCCATGTCACAGACACATTCCCCAAACTCTGGCAACAACCATCACATATTTTCCAACTAGTGTCCAGAAATGCACATTTGCCTGGCGGGGGGTCTACATCTATCAGGCACATGTACACATTCCGCAAACATCTGGGTACTGCAGATGTCAGACAGCTATGAGGAGGATACCCTACACCACATATGCACTGCTCTCACTTATTGTGTAGCACAGATGTTGCTGGAATGTCCACATGCACAAGTAGTACCACTCGCCTATTTTTTGGGATGTAGGCTGGATGACATGGTACTGTAACGTTGCCCATATGGGACACCCAGCAGTCGATGAGAGTAATGAGTGTGAACACATAACAACACAGGCAATCACAGCTATCAGGCCATATCTGGTAGTCCTGGAACCATATGAAGTTACTAGGCTATGGGCCCTGCTGAGAAGCCATATGCCTAGGCCAGATGTTAGCCCATGTGTATACAAGGTAGCATCTGATGCCCTCATCCAACAGGGACACAGGTGGTATTCCAAGGGTGTATGTGCAGTTAACCATCCAGTTATCCAGGCTACATCTGCAAAAGTGTAAATAGCTAGCCTGTCTGATGTGGACAGTGTGCCCATTCCACCAATGGGTGGTTGTATGGGACACACATCTGAGCTGCCAACAAGCCCACTTCATGTTACACACCAGGTTGAGAGTGTGTGTGTGTGTGTGTGTGTGTGTGTGTGTGTGTGTGTGTGTGTGTGTGTGTGTGTGTTAACAGAGTGGATCATGACTTGCACTTGTGCAGCAGTCCCAGCAATGTAGAGTCTGTGAATGCCTTGCATGCCACACTAAGGTCACCCATGATGATTATGTATGAAACCAAGTAGAGGGTTGGCCTTATAGCCTATCAGTGTGTGGTAGATGTTTGATGCTCTGGTATTCCCTGGTGGGGAACCTCTGTGACGTCCCCACCTGCTGCATGTGCTGTCTGATGTAAATGACGAACAGGAAATTAATACACATTAATGGTCCTCATTGGGAGGAATGTGGGGATGTTTATACCCCATGTCCCATGATGGCATACCCTTATGTATGACATGGGCCATGTAGAAGTTTTATTTTACAGTGGGAGGAACATTGTGTTGAAATGTCATGTTGCCGAAGACTTGTGTCCACAGCACCCTCATGATTGACTGCATGCCTAAGATGATGTTCGTACTCTGATAATATGTGGGGACGTCACTCTCCCCACAGATGTTCATACTGCATGATCTGCTATGCTGCCTGAGGCCATGTGTCTGGCAACTGTCATTTATCTGTGTGAGACCCTCCTAGGCAGATGCCCACATCACTAGGGAATCTGGTGATGGCACACAGCATACAGTTGTCCACAGACATGGTCGGACATAGGCTAATGGCTGTTACATGCATCTCAAATGTATACATCACACATACCAGAGGTCCAGACATGGAACAACAGGTTACACACCTACTTATGGGTTAACTGCTTGCGGTCCATTTCCCTATGTGGAATAGGTGGGTCGTGTCAGCACACCGCTGTGCAACGCCTATGATAATATATGGTGTAATGCATACTTGGGAGTGTTATATCCATAATGGCCATGTGGGTTATACTGTCACATAATTTGACCAGATCAAGGTGGGCATTTTGCACTGTCACCCCTTGTCCACAGCTTTGGTGACTATGTCATAGGGATCACTTGACTGTAGCAGACATGAATCCCTGCTTGACAAAGCCTAAGTTTGCATAATGGAGTGTGGGCAGGTTGCAGATGTCCTTGTTAATGGGGTTCACTTGAAACTGTGCTATGGCCTTGCAGAATAGCCTAGTTAGGCAGCTACATTTTTACCTGGCTTAAACAACCAGGTTTCGATAGGACCTGTTTTAAGAGAAAAAGCTGTGTTTTTAACATGACTTTTTTGCTGTGTACTGTTGTTTTAAGTTTAAATTGTAGGCAATTAAGTTCAATTATGGCTATGTAAATGAGAGTATTTCACATTATATAAGATGGCTTGTAATTGATGGAGTTTATCTGATGAAGCCTCCTAGTGAAATGAAAGTGCTTATGGAACTGTTTGGTGCTTTTTGATTTCTTTAATTAAAATGTGTTTTTCCACTGCAGAGCCTGTTCATCTTTTTATATCTATCATGTGACTGAGTGGAGGACGCTCCACCTTAGTGTAAAGGGGTGACAGTGGTTGTCCATCAAACAGATAGGACAAAGGTAGTATGCAGTTCTCTTTTCAATATGGTTCCTTATGGTGTTGCAGGTTATCCTTGGTGTCAGGTAGGATGCATCCTGTGATGTGATAGGCTCCCATGGCAGATGTATACCATGACTATCACATGGTAGTGGTGACCTGTTCCCCATATATAGAAGATGGGGGAGGTACTGTGCATATCCTGATATATTGATGTGAAACACAGGGGGTGAAGCCTACACCAACTCTGTCAGGCATCCAGTATGCTAAACCAACAGCACTGGTATAGCTGGTGCCCTTGCACACCACAAGTGAGCAGCCACTATCTGTGCTGTTGCAGACATATGTGCAGTAGGGGAGATGACTGTCTGTAGTGGATGTAGACAATGTAAGCCCTGTGTTTGTTGTGCAGGTTTGCAGGACTGATCCCATTCTCAGGTACACGCTAAGAAGACATTGCCCCTGAATGGGCACCTCCCCCTACTTTGTCTAAGACAGCGGTATGTCATCTCTGTTATGGACAATATGTATTGCACATGTCCGCCAGACAGGTGTACATATCCTAGCAGAGGATGATGTAGGCCTGTTGGGTATACCTGACTACATGCATCTATACAAATGCACATGTAGCTCTTGTGTGTATGTGTGGATATTGGTGCCAGTCCTTAAAGAAGGACTGGAGGCTGTGAGGCTGTGTAAACCCTCCAGGAGGATGTGTCCCATGTAGGAGGTGTATGTATGGTTCAGCCTAGCTAGCTGGGTATTGTGGAAGATGGTGACTGCATACATGATTGCATGATGGTTGCTTTGCCATGGAGGATGACACTGTAGGGATGCTGCAGTGGTTACCCATGTTGTGTAATGTCAACTGCAATACACCTTCACTTCATGTGGGTGTAGCTCCTGGCTGCACCAAGGTGTTTGAACATCCACTGTTGATGGCTTCCTGGTCATTTGTGTGTTGGCATGGGTATGTCTTGCAATGTATGTTGGGGTTGTTCTACTGACCCAGGATCAGGGTACAGACCTGACTCCTCATACAGTTGATGAGGTCCATATAGGCAGAATGGGCTTCCTGATCACGTGGTGGCCGATACATAGCTGTGATTTGCATAGGTTTGTATTGGCAATAGTGAACTGCCCCTGCAGTGTCCCCTGTGCATCTTACTTCCTGTACAGCATGGAGGTGTGTATATATATCTCACATAAATGAAAACCCCATGTCCCATGGCATTAACAGCTACACTTTGCCTTCTGAATGTATGATAGGATGGTCGACCATGTAAGGCTGGGGTGGTCTCTGCAGCTTTGAACCATTGTCTGTGTGAGTGCACAGATGTCTGCTGTTCCCAGGGTAGGACTGCTTGCAATGAGGCCAAAATCACGTGTACTCCTCTAGCATTTAGCAGCATGGCCTTCAATGTGTGCTATATTGACACTTGTATGTTGGCAGTGATAACCTCACCAATGTTACTAATGGAGTCACTATGGGGCTGGCGGGAATCACTGCCAGACATATGAGGACCAGTGAAGACAGATGGAGGCCATCTCTCACAGAGCACTGTGGTCTGTGTACCATACCATCCCAGACTCACAGGTTCTGGAACCCCTGGGTTATCACAGGATAAATGTGCACATGTTAAGGGCAATCATTCCCTGATTCTATTGCAGCATCCATCTGGGTGACAGCATAATGCTGTGTAAGGCTGGGGACATACCTGCCTGGGACACATAACCAGTGTGCTCATTCATGTCTCACTGCATATAGCCAAGGGACATACATGTCAGGTCAGGTCAGGCACACCAACATGTACAGTGACAGACCCATGACAGTACCTGTTGGTGAGAGACAGCAATGCATATACAATATGGCCGAGTCTGTCAACTGACACAAAAGTAACTGTGACCATCCACATACCCAGCCAGGTCAGAGGCACACCAGTGTGTCTCCACTGGAGTCCCCTATGTGTAACATGTGTGACATGGGCTCACACCTGCATCGCTGTGGGACACACATGTGTGGTATGTGCTATGTACAAATGTGTCGTTCATGTTTAGTTTTGCCTCAGAGATCCCCTTTTCTTGTGGATGTGTATGTTGAAGATCACTGCAGATGTCTTTGTGTCTTGTGTAGGTGTGGGTGGTGTGTGAGGTCTACTGATTGTGTTGACAATCTGTTTGGGGATAGATATGCATCCTTGACAGGCAGACAGAATGGACTGCAGGTTCCTACAGTCATTGCATCTCTCACACAGTGTGTTCATTGGTGGTGTCTGTAGATGGCTGCCCATCCATGTACATGAGGCAGGTGCTACATCGTGCCAGGACACCAATATCAACCACACTGTGTGGGAAAAGTGTAGGACATTGTCCAGCCATATAGTCCAGATTCTGAGGGAAGAAGGCCAGGGAGACTTGAGGGGTGGGCCATCAGACCAGGTGAGTACTACTACAGTAGGAGGCTGACACCACAGCAGTCCATTTAGACAGCCTATGAACAAGCAGTAATAGGTAACAACAGTTACATGCCATGCAACACCTCATAGCACATGCAGCAAGTAGAATGAAGCATCAGGATCAGTGGGGTAACTCATGTTGTATTGTCTGTATGTTGCCGATACCCACCGATATAATGTGCTGATAGATGGCAGGGGTATGATGTGGGGGTTAGCAGTGGATAGTGTTGGCTGAAGTGGATGTGCAGGGTCTGTACATAATGATGAGCAATGTATGCAGTCCTGTGATGTGTTCCCCAGTTTATGTCTTTCAGGTGGGATGTACAGATGATGCAACCCAGCCTTCTCAGAAGCTGAGGTTGCTGCAATTATCGATGCCTTAAGACTCCATCACTGGATGCTGTTGTCAAGGAGCTGCCATAACCAGCAACAACATGCTGCCCTGTGGGCAGACCTGGTAGCAACAATGAATAATGTGGGCCACTGGGACAGGAGCTATGAACAGGTCTGATACCATGCTACTGATCGCCTACACCATGCATGGAAAAGGGCTGCGGTTGTGGCCAGGGACAGTGCTGGCACATAGGGAGGGCCTGCTACACAACCATCACTCTTAGCCACAAAGCAGTTCCTGGCAAACCTGGCATTATCCGACAGGTCACGGGAAACCATCAGTATATATGTTTTGGAGGTGGGTGGCACAGAGTCCACAGCCGAGGAGCATCCAGGTAAGCCTCTAGTGATCATCACGTTAATACTGTAGCCTTCATACTGGCAGCCTCTGCATACCTGTATGAATATGTCAGGTCAATCTGCATTTGTGGTTGGGGTATTGTAATGCACACATGCACACACATATTGTGAATGTCAGCAATTTGGGTAGTATCACAGCTTGTACTGTACATGTTGATAAATGCACATATTATCCTGTACCATTGCCATGTGTGTGTGTGCTGACAATACCTCTCCCCCACAACTCCACACATACCACTGGTGTGGATGGGGAACATCAGCTTGTAGCCAGTGAATGTGGAACTGTCATGTTATAGCTCACCTATATCCTAGGCATGTTAAGGGCTGCCATTTTGCCATGCACACAACTGTTAAGCATAGCCATAGTGTAGCATGTGCATGTTAAGTTGTAGTGGGGTTCACTGCAGTTCATTACATTGGTAATCACAGTAGCATATTTGCAGGAGCTGTAACATAGTAGCATGTAGTTTTGTAGAGGTATAGCCACTGTGCTATACAGGGGTGCATTACTATTGCATACATGGGTGCATTTTGTGTTAGGTGAAGGTCCATCACATACTCTGACTTGTCACGTATCTCACAGGTATATAGTATTAGCAACATTAACTGGACATAGCTGCACTGCATATTGTTGAGGGCCTGTCCAGAGTGGGTCTGTTGTGGTCTGATTGTGTGCTGTGCATGGCATCAGTCAGAAGGTGAGGTCTGTATACTGCCTTTGTGGCACCTCACCTGTGTGTTTGTGTGTGTGTGTGTGTGTGTGTGTGTGTGTGTGTGTGTGTGTGTGTGTGTGTGTGTGTGTGTATGTATGGATCAGCAAAGATTATAGTGCAGGAATTAATGTGGTCATGTTGTCTTCCCCTCACAGGTGACCATGGGGGTTGGAGTGTGTCCCCCAATCATAACCTGTTGTCAGTACCTCATTGGACTCTGATGATGATGCTGGTCATTGTGAGGCACAGGTGGGGATGTTGGGGGCTGATTCTGTCCCATTCGTTAACATTCCACTTCCACACCCAATGTCCCCGCACACAGTCAGTATGCCCACAGATACCCAGTCCCCAGCAGCCACAGATATTAGGCAGTCAGAGGGTGGTGGCATCAAACAGGGTAGTGTGGTGACAATGGCATCAGTGACTGTAGACACTCACCATAGCCAGAGAGCTGGTGAAGTCCCACACAGCAAATTGACAGGGGTGATCGAAGGAGGACTGCTGCCCATCCAGCCCCTGTCAGAGGTGTCACAGCATGTGCCACCTGATGCATTTATCGGTCTGTCATGGAGGCACAAGCACTTTGTGAACGGTACACCAGACAGATGCTCAGGGTCATGGATGCAACACTGCTTGGCATGCATGACTCCCTCCATGGCATTGGTGATGATGTAGTGGATAGACGGTGGGGTGAGACATTGTTAGTCCTTAACTGTGCAATGTCTGTGCTTGAACATGTGGTGAGAGTAGGGTGTCAAACACATGGACATAGGTCAACAACAACATCAGCTGAGAGCCCATGTGGCCATGCACAGTCACACTCCCGTAGTGGCAGTACCGCCAGCACTAAAGAAAGAAGGGTGCTGTCCACCCCACAACATGGCAAGACATGGGCACATGGTCCTGGGTGGTCCCATGAGGGATACAGACCCAGCAAACACCAGTCACCATGAGGAAATAGTACTGCATCTGGCCTTGGGCATGGTGGTGCCAGTGCCACTTCTGTCAAAACCAGTTCCTGTGTTCATTGCCAGAGATAGTGAACTGTACATACTGCCATGTATAGTCCATGGCTGTCCAACATACCCTCATGTAGGGCTAGAACATGGCTTGACTGTGTGCATGAACACATGTACACATCACTGTCACATGCAGGTCTCTGGCAGAAGCACACAGCTCCTGTCCATGGCCCAGCTGACCAGCACCCCTCCAGATGCCCACACTCATGATGTCAACTGTACAGCACAGCCTAGGTCTTTGCCAGCTCCACACCTCACCCTGTGCATGTGATGATACCTGTGCCACATCCCTGTTATCCATACCATCGATGCAGGGATATGCTAATATGTTTCTTGATACACAGGGTGAATATAGTACAGGTAATATCAGTGTGTAGTGTAGTAGTGTTATGGCCTGTAAGGTGCTATCTGCTGGCAATTGTCATGCTTACATATCAAAGTGTACATACATTTGTGCCATGATGCTTTATTGCTTTTAGTACTGCTGACTGACTGTTGTCACATGGACTCACAGACCTTATTCTGTTTCCATTCCAGGTGTGAGTGTGTGTAAGTTGTGGTGGGTTTCTGCCATTACAGGAGCTGAGGATGGTGGAGTGGCAACACAGAGAACTTTTCATCAGCAATGTACGACTGTATGTGTCCATGTTTACCTAGGTGTGTATGTGTGGAACAGTGTGTGAGAGACAATGGGGCCAGACAGCATACCTTGCATGCATACCCCTTGACACAGCATGCTACTCTTGCTACATGTCACCTGGGAGTTCTGTAGGATCACAGATTCATAGGTACAGAGGACAGTTACTACAGTACTGGCCCTGTGTCCCTTACAAGCCTATCCAGTACTGTATCCTCATAAGAATCATCTATCAGCATCTGTTGCCCCTGCCATTGCTTGACACACTTTGGACTCCTGGGACAGATGTTGTTTTTGACATCCACTCAACCTTGACGCAGTTGATGAGGGTCCGCATGGTACTCTGTTTGATATTTTTGGGGAGTGCAATCCTGACACAGTGCAGCCTCTTGGAGACAAACCTGTCTCTCCAGCTATTTCTTTTTTTTTGCTGTGTCATATGTGATTCAAACCTGTCATGCCAGTAATGCACACAGAGTTATACTGACATATATGGAGCAGCTGTGAAGGGCTAAGCACAACATTACCATTTAGGCATGCCACATCCCACCTGTGGACAACATGTCCAATACTGAGCAGGGCAGTACTGACTCGTGGCTGTCTGTCATGCACGGGTATTGAAGCCCATGGATAACCTTTGTGGGTGTTAACACAGCCTTACCATTTGGTGCATATGTCTGCATAGGTACATACCAGACCAGACATGCTGCTAATGTCTTGTTGTACTGACCGAGGACTATACAGAGATAATGCCCACCTTTTGTCTGGATGCAGTCCCTTTACCTATGTGATGATCCACATCCAAGCCTTTTCTGACCACTGACACTACTTCATGGGTGACTGCAACAGTGTTATCAACCTGAGTAGCCAGGTCTGTCAATGCAGTTTGTGCATTTATGGAGTTGTTGTTGATGTGGGAAATAGTGGGTCCATGTCCTCATCATATAGTATGATGGTACTGTTTTCTACATTCAGCTGGTGGCCAGGACCTGACCACTATTCCATACCCACTGTATGACCCTATTGCAGTGTGTTAGCATCAGTTTGTGGGTCAATGACATACAGCACACTACTCAAAGCTGCCACAGATTTAGGCAGTACCTACATATGTGGGAGGTAGCAGTTTGCATTCATGCCTTCATACATGTGGGTCATTGTGGGCGGAAACTACTCAGAGGGCATACACATGTCTACATATTGCACACACATAGGCATCACAGGGTAGGGTTGCCACCTTATCAAATGTGGAACATGGGACACGTCTTGTAGTGTGACACTTGGCAGGACCTACCATAACCCATGGCAAGTCCACCAGACAGGACTTCCCTTTGTTTACCAATATGAATGCTTCTTTGTGTCACATAACCATAGATTATACTATTTCTCATACCAGTAAGGTGCTTCTGAGGTGGTAGACAACCTTAGAAGATGTTTGTTGTCCTACACTCTGGGGACCTTTGTATTGTTTGTGTCGTTGTCACAGGTCACACCTGACTACACATGGATTGCAACCTGCAGGGTGGGATAGGTGGTGGCCATAACCTCCATCTTTACAGATGTCTTCAGAATGTCCTGCTGTTTGCCACATATTTTTGTTCCACTTTGCATAACATTGTGGTTTTCTGGCAAAGTTGTGTGAATTCATTAAATACTGATGTTACACAATACTGACAGATATTTTCCTGTCAGACTTCATACCCTTCATAAAATGCTTGCAAATGCACAGCCTGTTATGCTATCTCCTGTGTATGTTTGTCAGAGCAATATTTAAAGATTGACCCTAATATGTGTGCTTTGTCCCAATTTTCTGTATGGCTTTCTCCAGATGTATTTCTGTAAGATGTCAAGAGGTATGTTTGAGGCCATAACACTGGCACACTGCTGCAAGGGGATATACGTATGTTTACACACACACACACACACACACACACACACACACACACACACACACACGCACATGCACAGACACACACATTCATGAACCGCCCTTGTTGATAGTAGATACCCTACCTGGCTAGTTATATGTAAGATAGCACAATATACATTGCGCATGAACCACAGAGGTCATACAGTTTTTCAATGCCTGCCACTACTATTCTGGAGTTAAGAGGGTGGCACAGGCACACAAAATGGTATAAGCATCACACACACATACACACACAAGGCAGCCATGCTGGTACAGAGGATATGCATACACAGACACACACTCACACAGTCACCAGTATTGAGATTACAACACCACCTATCTAGTTGTATGTAGTATAGTGCTATGTCCTTAATGCATATGCCATGGAGTTGATATGCCTGGGGCATACTTCTCAACCTGCTAGAACAATACATATTGACAAATCCTTCAATAATTGAGTGATACAGGTGCAAAAATAGGAACAGGTTTTACATATTGCTCTTACAAACATAAATGACTGATAGAGGGACCAGTTTCATATTACCATTACTTTTGTGAAGGGTATGAAGTCTGACACTCAGATGTCTGTTATTATTGCCTGACTTCAGCTCTTAATGCTTTGCCATTGATAGGCCAGAAAACCATACATTTATGACACACATTAAATATATGAGCCAGTCATGTGGACATTCTGCAAAACTGTATACATTTGAGTGGTATGGCCTGCAGAGTGGTAAACAGTGAGTCTATGGTTGATGCCATCAACAGGCTCTGTCAATTAATGCAATGAGGTGTCAGAAGGGTGGAACAGGACTTAAAATGGTATCACACTCACACGGCAGTCTTGAGATTAGAACCCCTATCCATCTAGTTTATTTAAGCAATAACTGATGACCTGGTGTGGTATATTGAAGATTTACCCACTGCTGACGTGGGTTAATCATGAGGGTGAAGCCCAAGTGATTAAATAAAGCTGACTGTGGGTAAATTTCAATATACCACAACCACAGAGTTGGTTATTGCTATTATACACTGACTTACTTTTCTTAAATAATGTTTTTGTATAACGGCACATTACTGTCTTCCGCTGGTGGTGGTATACGTCTTCCTTGTGTTGATGCGTATGGGACTTGTGTTCCTTTGCATACCCACTAGATCAATGCTTTGAAACAGAAGCAACAGAGAAAAGAAAGTCTCTGTTGCTCCATTTTTTTTTTTTTTTTTATTTCTTAAAAAAGAAACGGTTTTGGACACTTTATCCCAACAGAAAAAAGTCTGGGAGACCGGACCTTTTTCCATTGCTATATTATGAGATTTACAATGGCCACACTGGTCAATCAGTGTGCACATTTTAGAATATTAATGGGGGGGGTTCATTGTATAATGTACTATAATGTATTTATCGTGTACGCTCCAGAGCTTATATGCCTCCAAAGTGTCCAATGCTGTAACTAAGGTGGATGACATCAGCAGGCCCTGTAAAGTAGGGCAATGGGTGGTTTACAGGGTGGAACAGTTCTCATAATGGTTTAACCTACAGGCACACACAGTTGCCAGTGCTGAAATTAGAACTCCTACCTATCTAGTTGTGTGTAGTATAGTGCTATACACTTATTGCATGAGCCACAGTGCTTATATGCCAGAAGAGTGTCCAATGTTGCTTCTAAGGTGAATGACATTAGCAGGCCTTGTATAGTAGGGCAATGGGGGTTTACTAAGTGGAACAGGTCTCAAATTGATTTAACCCCCCCACACACACACACACACACACACACACACACACACACACACATACACACACAGCTGCCAGTACTGAGATTAGAACTCCTATGTATCTAGTTGTATGTACTACGTACTTATCGTATATGCCACAGAGCTTATATGGCTGAGAAGAGTCCAACGGTGGTTCTAAGGTGAATGACATCAGCAGGCCTTGTAAAGTAGAGCATTGGGGGTTTACTGGGTGGAACATGACTCAAGATGGTTTAACCTACAAACACACGCAGAGACACACACACACACACACACACACACACACACACACACACACACACACACACACACACACACACACACACACACACACACACTGACTTGCCATTGCTTGGAGTAGAACCACTACCTTTCTAAGTGTCTGCATTATAGTGGCACATACTCATTGCATGCACCATGAGGCTTATTTATGTGAAGAGTGTCTGACATTGCTGTTGGGGTGGATGACATCAGTGGCTACTGACAGGTGGCCCACTGTTGTGGATGACAGTAGTATCAGGCCCATAAAATGGGTGACAATTACACAGACATAGACTTGTTAGGCATGTGTATTCTGCTGTAAATGTAATAGATACATAAAAAGAAACACACACACACACACACACACACACACACACACACTCAAATCCCTACCTCACTATTACGCAGTGGAGCTCACCTTCGTACTTGCACTTGCCACTTATTACAATTGGTGTGCAAATGGCTGCAGCAGTACTTCACCATATGCCTTTCAGGGTGTCTTTCTCTCTCTATATATATATCCCTCTCTCTCTCTGTCTCCATCTGTCTGTGTCTCTCTTGCCCTATGTTTGCCTGTCTATAATTGTTGTTGTTGTCTTTTGGCTTTTCCCGGTTAGGGGTCGCCACAGCGGAACTCCGGTCCGCTAATGATTGGCAGTAGATTTTCATGGTGCCGAGTTGCCAGCTTGACGCCCAACCTTCAACGAAGGCACGCCCATTCACGCATGTCTTTCGGAATGCCACTCGACCCATGGGGAGGACATGCAGACTCCACACAGAAGGCACTCCCTGCACACTAGCTGAGAATTGAACGAGAGATCCTCTTGCTGTAAGGCAACAATGCTACCGCTGCACCACCGTGGATACGGTGCCTGTCTGTAATTATTATATTTGTATATGTTACCTATATGTATGTATGTATATCACACTCATCAGATGCAGATATATCTTATATGTGCCACATACAGATAGATGAGAGTGACCCTGTCTGATGCGGGTGGTGAGAGACCGTTAAGGTGTACATAGCTGTGTGCATGCAAAGGCATATATGGACAACACAGCTCAATAGTCAGATGTGGGTTTAGACATGGGCTGTAATTCTCTAACTGTAGCAGTATGCCCAGTATGACCTTCAATAGTAACAGTGCAACTCTTGTCCAACGCTAACTGTAGTCCGGTCCAAGATTTTGTGTGCTACAGCTGATTGGCTGATGAACCTGTGTAAACAGTCCAGCATCTCAGTGGTATACTGGCTGAGGGATCTCCTGGCTATGTGCTATCCTTATTAACTGAGTCATATCATGGGGTGGGTACAGAGTGCATTAGACTGAGCAGTTTTCCATAATATGTGTGGTATATTCTACATAGCACTGTGATTTCCTGGTATGTCAGTGGCAGATCAGTATAGAGTAATGTGAGGGAGCACTGGCAGACATTTGTTTACTCACTACATACACTGCAGCGAATCTTTGTTACAGCAGAAATTGTTCTAGTGTGCACATTCTACATTTGTCTGGCCAGTGGTTCCTATTCCTCTTATATGTGTCTCTTTGTCCTTCTGTAGTCCGGTCACAGCCCTTGTCCACAGTTACTGCTGTTAGGTATTTATAGTTATGGTGTGAGTGGGGTAGAAGTTGTAACATCACACACATGGTTACAGACTTCACACCTCTGACTGTACCTGGGTAGCAGATTGTCCATCATAGTGCCCCATATATCTGCTGTGGTCCACAGACGGTTTGTGTTACACTGTTATTATAAGGCTACATGTTGGCCATAGCTCTGAAACTCTTACAGACAGACATCCGGACAGGCCCATATATAACGGTCAGACACAGGCCCAGACATGGGGGCAGGCTCTTAATACTGCTCTTCCAAACATAGACAGTTAGTAGAATGGTTTTGTATTAGCTTGCATTTATTTATGGGTATAGCATCTGCATCTCACCTGTCTGTCATTGATGTTTTCACATCAGCCTTTACTGGTTTGCAAATAGTTTGCAAGGCAAATGCAATGTTATGACAAGCAAAACAGATATATGAGGCATACGTGTGGGCAATCTGTGCCACCCTGTCATTCCAGGGGTATGGGTGATGCCAACTGACTTGTTGTCAGTACTGACACAGTAACATGGCAGCCTTTATATCCTGGCACTAGACTGACTTGTCACAACCTACTGTTCTACTAAACACTGTGTAGGTTACTCAGAGCTATGTACTGTTCATATGTATAGCCCCCTGTCCCTCCATTGTCCAGCTTTCCTGCAGTAAGAAATATTGACTTCTGGACAGTGTGTACAACTCCTACCATGGTGTAGCTGGCATGCAAAATAGTTGGCACAGCCAGTCTCAAACCATGGACCCTAACAACCACAGTACTGTACTTTGACCACTAAGTCATAACAGCCACCAGTAAGTGCTGTCTACTTTCTGACACTATTAACCACAAATGTACATAGCACATTGTCCCATGCATATTGTAGAAATGGGACATGTTATCAAGTTGATTGTGACAGCCCTGGGAATGTGTGGTCTGCTGCTATTACCTTACAAACATAAATGTTACTGCACGTCTGTGTGAACACAGATGTGTTGGGGGAGGGGGGCATACCTCTCAACTTTACACAACTTCATAGACTGTCCAGATGTTTGGCTCATATTTTGCATCCATTTTTCATACAATTGTGATTGTGTAGCAAATAATAGTGAAATCATTTAAGACTGAAGTTAGAAAGTAACGACAGTCATTTGGGTTTCAGACTTCTTGCCCTTCAGAGAATTCATGCTACTACAACACCTGTTATTCTATTGACTTTCTATGTTTGTAAGAGCAATATTTAAGACTTGTCCCTGTTTTGGGGCCTTTGCCCCACATTTCTTTATGGCTTTGTACAGATTCCTTGCTGTAAGAGGTTTGTAAGTCCTTCACATAGTGCAGTGGATTTTGCTGGCTTAGGGCCTACTGCATATTGTGGGTGCCAGTATTTGGAGAGAGAGTTCCTGTTGTCCCACATAGCTGTCCGTTGTCTGCTGCTATCCCATTAAGCCACTCTATTCCCATGCATACATGCAGCAATACCATACATATACTACCACAGTGTAGTACCCCATTCATTTATTGCTAAGAAGAGTGACTTAACTTGAGCCAGTAGCAGTTGAGAAGACAGTGCTTCAGTGCTGACTCTGTTAGATGCATGCAATACACAGCCTATACATGGTAAGGTATAGGTAGTGTGATGTGGCTGGCATCCATTTTACTGTGTGTGAGTCAGAGTGAGGTGTCAGTCCCTGGGCCCCTAGGATGTCAGTGTGTGCTATGCATTGCCTCTTTGCCAAGGCCAGGGTGTACTGTGCATGCCTACATCTGCCTACAGGGACAGGCTCAAGCGGTTCCTCCTTTGAGTCCCCCTGTGCCTGTGGGGACCTTGACATGGTGGGGGGCTTTGTGTCCCTTCCCTGTGATGTTCCTGCAGCAGCTGCTTCCACAGGATCATATTGTATAGCATGGGAGATGCTATGAACATGTGTGCACATGTGGCTGGAGAGTACTGCAGGGCTCCACCAGATGTGTCAAGGTGGTGGAACCGTGACTTGAGCAGCCCAAACACACAGTCTATGATGTTCCTAGTTTGTGCATGTGCCTCATTATGGCATTCTTCAGTTGGTGTGTGTGCATTTCTGATGGGTTCCATCATCCATGGTTCCAGTGTGTAACTAGCATCTCCCACTAGATCACCATATGGGATGTCCCCCCTGGCAAATGCCTAGTACAACTGTGATGCATGCCAGATGTGGGAGTCATGATAACTGCCAGGGCTGCCAGCACGCATTGATGATAATGCCCTGGGCATTGCACATGACCTGGCATTTGATGGAGTGAAACCCCTTGTGGTTGACATAGACTCTATCCAGGTGGTGCTTTGATGTGCACATGAGTGCAGTCTATGTCACCCAGTACCTCTGTGTAGTGTGCTATGCGGTGGAAGAGATGCATATTGCTGGTCCTCTCCTCAGGGGTGTTGGGGAAATAAATGTGCTCACTCTCATGTGTTAGCCTGACATCCAAGAACTGATGGAGTTCCCTGGATGCAGATGCCTGTTTGGTCTCCATGATGTCTTCAATAGGTCTTTGGAAAGTACCAGTAGCTAGTATTCTTAAGGCTACACATTCCTTTGTTTCCACTGGGATGGCTTTCCCTCTGTTGGCTCTGGTTCTGAGGTAAGGCCGGCAGAGCTTGGTGAGTTACTGTAGTATGTCCTTGTCCACCCTGTAGCATCTACTATCTCCAGCTCATGTAGCCCCGGCAAGGTTACCCTGGGCTTGAACACTCTCCTCCTCAGTTTGGGCCTATTGTCAGCATCATCATCATCACTGACCTCAGCCTGTAGTGCATACAGATGTAGAAGAGCAGCAACAGCCCCCATCATTTTGTCTGTTAAAATTCCCAAGTGTGCACTCCAGTGGTGCAGAGTATGTTGAAAAAATCAGATCGCAGAGTGCCTATTTTATACTGGTGTGATGCAGATGCTGTCTATGTGATTGGCTGACTATGATACATTCTGCCTGCCAGCTATATTATTAAGGGTTTTGAATGGGCCAGTGTCAGTGGAACAGGGCTTAGCAGTCATTTATGCTTGATTGGCTGGGCTATTTCCCCCTTTTTTTTTAATTTCTTCCACTGCTAAGCCCACGCAAACCCAAGAAGCTAGTGTAAACATTGCTGAGCAGAAAGGGCCATTCCCTGTACAGAATAACGCTTAGCTTTTCTTTAACCAGCTAAGCAGAGCTTAGCAGCCTCAGACACACTACCCTGCTTAGCTGAGTGCAAACAGGAGCCACTGAGCTCCAATCTGCTTACACAAACTGTGACACACACCCTTTTTATGGCAGCTGTCTCTTCTGCCTACACTACCATGCTTCTAGCCCTTACACAGTTACTACATGTGGACATGGTGGCTCATTTTGCTATTCAGTGAACTTGCTTCATTTACATACACCTAATTGCATATACCCTGGCTAGTGCACTACACCAGAGCCTATGTCCTTATTAACCACTATAACCTGTCATTGTATGACTCTGCATGCGGGGCACTATAATGGAAAAAAATCTAAACAGCTTTAAATGTCATATTTTAAAATTTTTTTTTTTGCAAAATACCATGTTTGCGTGTTGCTGTGCGCCACTTAAATGTGGCATATGTCTTAAAAAAAGTTTAATTTTTAATATATTACATTACTTTTCTACATCATTGGCCATAGTTTGGGCCATTTGCATGCCTACTGCACATTATACAACTTTTTATTTGGGCTGCTACAGCCCCTGTTTAAATTTTATTCTCTAGTACATGGTTTCTAACCTCATACATTTTTCAGCCTTACACAGCACCTACATGGGTATCTTTATGCTTCCTGGATCACAGAGTCACCTCATTTGCATGGTTTTTACCAGCAGATGAGGTGTTTTGCATTCCACTGACAACTCCATGTCCGCAAAGTGTCAGGATTCTTGTGCACGCCCCGAGCCTTGTTTCCTGGATCGCTCGGCGGCTATGTTCTGTGTTCGAGCCTTACCACTATTAGTACATGGAAATTCACTCCGTGTAAGGTTTATTGAATTACCCCTATGGATCTCTGAATCATGTTGCAAAGATGTGTTATGCAGATTCACAATGGCAAAATTAACTGTAAAGTTCTACAAGTTGCCCATGAAAATCTTGTGTGTTCTTCCAATAGTAATACAAGCTCAGAGTAAGATACTAAGCTGGTTGTAGATGCCACTGAACTGTGTACTATGCATATAATAATCCTTTTGAAAGATCTGAGTATCATAAAAAGAAAAGTTACTGGACTGAGAGACTGCCCTTAAATACTCAAGAGGTTGAGTTAAAGCTAGCTACATGTGTTGTGTGCAGCATATTGAGTGAGAAATTATTCAAATCAATAGGTTTAAAGGAAACATTGGTGTGTCTATCCTAATGTTCACTATATTAACATATTCACGGCATGGTCTTTCACCAAAGGAACAAATTGCCTTAAAATGTATGCAGACAAAGTCAGAAGCACAAACTAGTTTCCACACAGTGTCTTCCCAACCAGTCAGTATCTTATGGAAAGTGGTCTGTAAGCAGTTGGTTATGTGTAATAAGCCCATGGTGTACATATCTAGCTGCAGAGTGATACAGAATTTAATTCATGCTGTCACAGAGTATACAAAAAAGGCTTTTAAAGAAGCCAGGCTCAACACAACAAAATTTTACCATATCATCAACTCTGAAAATCATGATGAGGAAGGAGCCTGTTATAGTTTTTAAGTAATACAATGCAGGAAAAGTAGTGATGGGATTCTACATACCACCACAAGCATTGTTACAATCTACAAAGCATTGTTTACAAGCTTGGAATGCCCAGCTGAATAATGCATTATGAAGCTTAAACCCAAAGTGGCATCTGTAATATATGATGTCCTTACATTCACTGCTGCAGTATTCTTTTCAAATGAGGATTCCCTGCCATAAAGCCCATGGTCCGGCCAGTTTACCAGTCTATCATTGCTTTAAGGTACACTGAATGTCACCTGCACACTCCTTGCATGGGGTAGGGCATAAAGGTGATGATCAGGTGTACCATCCTCAAAACTTCTTTGCTGCCAGTCCAAACGCTGTTTTAACCATCAGTCTGTTACCTCTGTCCATTTTCTTTCTTATTTTTCTGTTTGTTGGCATTCCTGTGCTTACTCCTGTTTGCTGGAGTCCTCACAGTTGAAGATAAGTACCCAGTTGGGTTTTTGGTTACTTTTTCTGTTTGTTTTCTGCTGTTTGGGGTTAATGTCATCCAGGAAAGGTAAATGGCAGCATGGGAGACTGATTCCCCATAAAGACTGCCACAATACGTGTCTTTTTTGCCTAAGTGCTGCTAACGACCACACCTCTTGTTCAGTTTGTCAGGAATTTGTCCCCAAAACCCTTCATAGTAGGCTTTCTTCCCTTTCCTTGTATCTTGAGCACCAGCATCTTAAGCTTCTTGTTGCAGATACTATGGATGGAACTTCCTGTCCCGAGGGTCAGCCGTCAGGAAAGAAGAAGGTGCATAAGGTAAGACCAGAATCTACCACTCTCCAACCTCTGCCAGGAGTTTCTCCTGAGGTTATTATCAACCCAGAGGCTTACCCGGTTGTTTTGTCAGATTCTTCTACCGCATCTGGGTTGGATGATGGTGAGGATCTGGTGAGCAGCATGTCTGACAAGGCTTTCCAAGTGTCCATTTTGGGTATTCAGAGGGAACCATGGTTGACTGTTTCTGAGGGGTCTAGAGGGGTTCCACAGTTTCTCTTTAGGGAAGAGGTTTCTACTGCAGTTGTGGAATACCATCCTGAGTCTAGGCCTTCTCAGGTTTCTAGGACAGATGTCCCCTTAAAAAAGAAACAGAAAACTAATCATGTCTCTTCTGGACCTAAGGATCCACAAAGTGAGTGGCAGGCCTTTACTCAGGGGTTATTTCATGCTTTACTGTTATTGAGGCCTCCTCAAGGGGTTTCAGTTCCTGATCCTCCTTGGTCCTCCTCTTCCCCTAAAAGGCCCAGAGGATTGCATTCTTCTGAGGTGGATTCTGATGATGACTCCCTTGCTTATTCTACCCAGATTCCTTCTCCTTTAGACTACAGATCTGAGGAGTAGGATTCACATACTCTAGATAATCCTTCTGAGGAAATTTCCTTTGGGGACACGATCTCTAGGATGATGGAATTTTTTAAGGGGGATTGTGCCCAAGTTTCGGATATCCATAAGAGATGCTATGAATTACTGCAGATGGAATCTCCTAAACTTGTGGCCATTCCTCCTGCCTTCCCTGCTTTACTGGATATTTTTTCCACTGCCTCTAAAGCATTAGATTCTCTGCATCCTGCTCCCAGGAAGTCTGATAGGTTTTGTTTAAATGTCCTGCTGCTGAACCCTCTGTGGTATCTGTAGCCTCTGATAAGCCATCTCAATTGCTTCCTTCGACCAAGTTACTGCCTTCTGACAAAGACAGTAGAACCATGGCTAGGCTGGGTAAGAAGGTTTATACTTCAGCTACCCTAGCTTTTAAGGCTATTAATTATCAGACCCATATCTCTATGTATGTCTTGGCTCTTCTTTCTCAAGCTTGTCAGATTCTTTCTGATCTTCTAGACTCTGACAGTAAATCTTATGCTCTTTCCTTGCTTAGGGCTTCCTCTCAGGTAGTTCATTATTATATTAAATGTAGTTATGATGCAGTAGATGCCTCTTCTAGGGCTGCTGCTTCTGGTTCGGTTCTGAGGAGATCTTCATGGCTTCGGCTTCAACCTTTGCCCGATGATATTAAGGCTAAGTTGATGGATTCTCCTCTGGATAATACTCTTTTACTTGATGAAGCAGCTGCTAGTTTATTTAAGTCTCTTCAGGACAATGGGAAGGCTTTACAGGAGCTTAAGCATGTCTTTGTTTCTCCTGTGCCTAAATTTCAGTGAAACTACAATTCTAAGCCAGTCTTTGTTCCTAGTCTGTCTCGTCCTACTTCTAAAGGTAAAAGGGGTAGTAAACGGACTCCTCCTGTTAAGGCCACTCAGACTCCAGGGATTTTTAAGCCTTCTTTTCCTAACAAACCAGGTGCTGTCTGACTATCCACCCATTCCTAGCCATATTCCTCTGTCTCTTCGCCTTTCTCTTTCTCTTCCTGTTTGGCTCTGAATCACCCAGGATTCTTGCGTTCTGTCACTCTTTCAGCAAGGGTACTTCATGGTCTGGATTTCCTGCCCTCCTTTTATGGGCATTCCACAGCCTCCTCAGGAGCAACTTCTTTTTTTCCCAGAGGTTCTTACAGACCTCTTGTCTCAGGGTACTATTCAAGAGGTGCCCATGTCCCAAAGGGGAAAGGGTTTTATTCAAGAATGTTTCTCGTGCCCAGGAAAGAAGGTACTTGGATACCTATTCTAGACCTCTTCCATCTAAACACCTTTCTGAAGGTGCCTTCCTTTTGGATGCTGTCCCTTCAGTCCCTTTTTCCAAAAACCCAACTGAGGCCTTTTTGGTGTCTCTGGACCTCAAGGATACATATCTCCATATTCCGATCAATCTTCTTTTCAGTAGATTTTTGCATTTCTCTGTTGCTTCCTGACATTTTCAGTTCTGTGCTTTGCCCTTTGGCCTTTCTACTGCCCCAATGGTATTCAGCAAATGCCTTGCTTGCAGGCTTCAGGGGATCCACATCTTCTCCAGAGGTCCTTTTGCAAAATCTTCATTTTAACAATTCTCGTCTTCAGAGCCTGGGGTTCACAATAAACATCAAAAAGTCTTCTCTGACTCCTTCTCAGGATCATGTCTTTCTGGGTTGCATGTTTCAAATGGTGCCAATGCTGGCATCCCTGCCTCCTCCAAAGGCATTAAGTCTCATTTCTTTCTTTCAAACTCCTCTTCCCCTAACCTCCATTACAGCCAGGGAGTTTCTAAGAGTTCTGGGGTTCATGGCTTCCACCATTCTGATGCTTCCTCTGGCCAAACTCCACATGAGGAAGTTCCAGTGTTTTTTGAAGTCAGTGTGGCTTCAACATGCACATCCTCTAGACTTTCCTGTTCCCCTTCTCCTGTGTCTCAAGAAAGAACTTCTGTGGTGGATTCAGTAGTTGTCTTTGAATCCAGGGCTCCCTTTTCAGCCTCCTCTTCCCTCTCAGGATCTGTTCACAGATGCTTTAGATGTGGCATGGGGAGCAACATTTGGCTCCCTGAGGGTGCAGGAATTGCGGTTGCCTAGTCAGCTAAAGGAGCGCATCAACATCAAAGAGATGAAGGCTCTTATGCTGGCTCTTCAGGCCTTTCATCGTCTCTTCTCTCCAGGGCCTCTCAAGGTATTCACAGACAATACCACAGTCATGTAGTATATCAACAAATGGGGGGGTATGAGATCTTACCATCTTTGCCGGCTGGCACTTCTGGTATGGGATCTGGCTATCCAATATAGAGTGACTCTACAGATAGTTTACATTCCTTCAGATTGGAATGTTTTAGAAGACAATCTGAACAGATCCTTCACTCAATCCCATGAATGGATGCTTCACAGGGATGTTTTACTGGGCATTGTTCACTGGTGGGGTAAGCCTCAAGTAGATCTCTTTGCTTTCCCTCTGAACAGACAGCCTACTCTGTTTTGTGCCAGAGTCCCAGGTCCTCTGGTATGGAAGATGGATGCCTTCTCCTTTTCTTGGAAGGAGATGTTTCATTATGGAGCCCTTCTCCTTCCTCTCATTCCAAGAATCCTGTTCAAGATTCAACAGGATGCTCCCAAAGTCTTGTTGGTGGCTCCCTTTTGGCTGTGACAGTACTAGTTCCCTCTACTTCTGCATCTAGCCAGGGGCAATCGTTACACATTACCTCACAGGGTGGATCTCCTCACACAAGACAAGGGGTCTCTCACCAACTGACACTATGGGGTGGTACGGTTTTGTTTTCTCATAGACACCTTTTTTCTGAGGATGTGCTGCTGGTCCTGCAGGAGGCCAGGAAACCTACTGCAAGGAAATCCTACTTGTAGGCTTGTCTGACTTTAGCTCCCCTGTTAGTTTCTAGATTTGAGGCTAAACAATTTCTTAAAGGTATCCTTAATATTAGACCTCCCAGGAAGCCTGTTCCTCCTCCCTAAGATCTTAATTTCATACTGAAAAAATTGACTCAGGCTCCTTTTGAGCCTGCTGTTTCAGCTTCCTTGCAACATTGTTTTTGGAAGACAGTTCTATTGATAGGTCTTACTTCTGCCAGATAGGTGCCTGAGTTGCAAGCCCTTATGGCTTGTCCACCTTTTTTGATATTTCATGAGGACAGGGTGTCCTTGCTTACTAATCCTTTTTTCATGCCCAAGGTGGTTAATGAGTTGTCACTTAATCGGTACATTAATTTGCCTACTTTTTTCCCCTCTCCACAATCTGACAGTGAGAGGTGCTGCATACCTTAGATGTGTATAGACAGCTCACATTTTATTTGGATAAAACTAAAGCTATCAGAAAATCTAAAAATACAGCACAGAGTGTATCGGTGGAACAAACAGACATAGTAAAACAGCTCTCCACCCTGGTCAAAACCAGCTACAGCTCAATAAAAATTATCCACAGTCCAGCATGTTATAAAACACTGTTTTATTCCATAAAATGTGTTGCACAAGCTTGCAACAATTCCAATAAATAGCAGCAGGAAGTGGTAAATCCAAAACAGCAGCAATAAATGGTAAGTGCTTTCGTTCACGTAAATCGTGGACTTTATCAAACCAAGGTGCTTCACCATTGTGACTGTTTAAGAAACACCCCCAATTAACCCAATCAATTAAAATCAACAAGTGGTGATTTACACATTCATTAATACAAATTTTAACCCTTCAAATAAACACATAAAAACCTTAACACTATACCATATAAAATAAGTTTAAAACAAACATACAACAGCATATTACAGAATAAATTATAATGTCAATGCTTTCTCTTTTATTAACACTAGCAGGATTAATAAATTGTTTGATGAAATTAATTCTTTAAATAATGATATTTTGAATTATGATAATTTTGTTAGATATGAAGTTAAATATGATAATGTTTTTGAGAAAATTGAACAACAGGTGAAGGAAAATGTAGCTATAAAACAGAGGAAACTGAAAAGGGACGAACTTGAATATAAAGAAAAAATCTTATCCATTGCCTAAGAGTTATTTAGAACCCCCCACTAATGTATTACGAGAAGGTGGGTTTGATTTAGGGATGGCTTTTGTGAGTTATGAGGGGGGGTTAGGGATGATAATTGTACAACACAGTACTTCAATGAGGAGGAAGAAGTGTTTGAACAGAACTTTCCGACCCTAAGAAGGTCAGAAAGGATATTTAATAGGAATCAAAATGGTCCTACTTTTTTTAGGCCACCAGGGTACACCAAAGGGGCAGAGACAGAGAGGACAGAGGAATTACTGGATGAACAACAGGGGAACAGATACTGAGCCAAGAAAAACAGGGTTCACCCATTATTTCATCTTTAGGGGGAAGATGTTAAGCTATTTAGGGTTTCATATTTTTAATTACACAGATGAGTTAATTATTAAACCCACTTTTCTTTCTTTAAAATAGGTTTGAAGTTTGTCCCAAGTAGAAACAGGGATATTTTGGAAGTGCTTATTGAGTTTAAACTTTATTTGAGGAAACTTAATTTTGACTTTGTTAGAAAAATATGTATTAATGTATACATGTATACATGCAAAAACAATGTGCCCACAAATTACCACATAGGCGGAAACCCATTAAGTACAGAGAAAGTTATTAGGGACTTGGGGACCCAAGTTGATAGCAATCTCTCCTTTGAAAACCACATTGCCAAAGTGGTTAGAAAGACCTTCTACATAGCCCACCTCATCACGAAGGGTTTCACATCTAGATCAAGAGAGGTAATCGTGCCCCTTTATTCATCCCTCATCAGGTCCATCACAAAATACAATGCCTCTTTTGGGATGTACCTTACCCGACACCTGCAGCAATTAGAAAGACCCCAAAAGTATCTCACCAAGAGGATCAAGGGTCTCAAACAGATGCCATATGCTGCTCGGCTAAAAAAACTCCAGCTTTACTCAGTTGCATACCGCCTACTTCGAGGCGATCTATGCCTGACATACAAAGCTATGTCAAATCCAGAATTAATGGACATGCTCCACCTCAGTAAATCTAAATCCCTTAGAGCCACACGCTCGAGAGACTTGAACCTCAGCACAGAAAGAAATAGAACTTGCTGGAGGGACAGGTTCATAACCCAGAGGCTCCCTTCGCTCTGGAATAGAATTCCAGTTCATGTGAGGCAGAGCACCTCACTGAATCTCTTCAAGAATAATCTCGATAAGTGGATGGGGGATCGTAGGTTTGTCCCAGGGATTACTCCCGTGTCACTATTAGACAGAGGTACAGTAAACTAAACCTTAAAAAGGGCACAGTATACTCAAATCAAGGGGTGGCGTAAGCCATACAGAATTGGGCTAGGCTTATAATTGCCCCAGGGCAGATAGCCTAGTATGAACCTATGAACCTATGAACCTATATGTTTAGTGCTTATTAAGAAATAAGAAAGATATAATGCATTTTATTCTATTAATGTTATGACAAGAAAAATTAATTCATATGAAACTGAAAGAAGCTTTTGGAAACTGCAGTGTGCCTTTTTTGCAAGTTGGCCTCTGACCCCAGCAGCTGCTAGCTCAGCAAGAACTGATGTTTATGCTTCTCACAAGTGATTATCTGCTGGGTCAGGAAATTAAATGTGTGAAATAATGAGAATCTTCTGCTCTTTCCTGCTTGAGCAATCAACCTTGTATATGTTGCTAGATAACGCACCAGCTGCAAGGAAGAAGTGATACATGTAACAAGAGAAATGTATTGAGAACTGTATCTGCTATTATGCTCGAATTAGCTTAGAACCTTGAGTGGCAACTTTTGTAAAAGGGTATTATAATTAACCAGGTGGCTAGCAAGGCCACATTGTTTACCAGAAAAACTTTTTAAGCAAAATGTAGTATCAGCATTTTAGATGAATAGAATATTGTAAGCTAAAGTGATGTAAAACCCCTTGTGACTGACTACGTCAGCCTGGTGGGTTAATACTAGTAAGAAATACTATAAAAGTTGTGTACTTCCTGTTTCATTCAGACAAAATTCTGTACTTGTATGTTTTTTGCCTCCTGGTGTACACTAGTAAAGAACCTGAACCTGAACCTCCTGTGTATTGATCTTTTTATTACAGTGTTTTTCATTTAACAGATTGGTCCTTGAGTACCGGAATCCCTCAGAAGCTGTGGATCAGAGCGTGGCGGTGGTTGAAGACTGCATGCTGGAGCAGATACCGAAATGGTTCTTCTTGAGTGAAAAGACCTTCGACTGAATTGTTGTTTAAAGAGGCTGGCCACTTTCTGATCTGTGGCTGAAGAGCGGATTTCCACTTCGAACCGTGACTGGTCAATAATGGAGACTCAGGTAGGGAGACTTTTTGCCTTTTTTCTGTTTTAGCTCAGGGACTAGGTTACAGTAAATATTGTTTTTTTTTTTTTTTTGTCAGATTTGTTATACAGATCAGGGACAAGAAAAATTACTGTTTATTTGGTCATAGATCAGGGTAACAGAATAAGGTAGGCAGTTATTCTAGATAAACTGTGAAAGGAACTGAAGTTGTGGTACCACGTGGTACAAGGGTTACGTAACATTTATTAACATGGGAAATCAGTGCACTAAAACATCGCGAGATCCGCCCCTAACCGAAGACGCAAAATATATGCAACTACAACGTGCAGATAATGTTAGATACTATGCGAAATGGGTTAACAAATATGAATTTGATGGAAAATTAGACAAATCTTCACTTGTTAAACTTCTTAAACAGCTTAAAAGTGATACGAAAGGTCAGGCAAAAAAAAATGGCAATTAGGCATTCCTCAGGCACACAGGTGGATTGAGGAAGCAAACCGTAGGGAACAAAAGAGTAATAATTCAAAGGCATTGTTTTTAGACAAAGAAGATAATATTATAGTAGTAGCAACAGCTCCTCCACCCCCACCACTCCCTTTTTTCAGGATATGAAGCGGGTGGACAAGCTGGTCCACCTCCGCGGTATCCTGATGTCTCAGTGAAACCGAAATCGTTTGTTAGAGATCCCATTGAAACTAGGTCCCGAACAAGTAAAACACAGGGGGACATAGAATCGTATCAAATGGAGAGAAATTTACAAGCTGAGAGTGAGGAAGAAATATGTCCACTTATAGAGGTACCAAATCCTCAAGCAGGACAGGTTGGACAGGACCCAACCCTCTTGGTATATAGGCCGTGGACACCGGAGGATATCCGGAAGGCTACTGAGGGAATTCCCCATCCAAAAGTTAATTTTACAAAATTCCTAGAAGATTTACAAGGCATGAGGCTAAGTTACCACTTAAATGGGGAAGAAGTAGAAAAAGTAGTTAGACAAATTGTAGGTCCAGACTGGCACATGATTTGTGGCACCTAGAATCCTCGTAATGCAGAATTTAAGCCACTCCCACATATTGACGCAGAACTTGAAAATAGAGTAAAAGGCCTTACAGACCGAATCTCTGAGAAATGGAAACCTAGAGCAGACTGGACTTGTATTAATCAATGCATACAGCAAGAAAATGAAACAGTAGATGGGTACTATGCCAGATTATTAGAGTGCTTTAACAATCATAGTGGCATGACAGTTCCCGAAAATCAAACTAATGATTCCCCGTATGAACAACAATTGAAAAATGCATTTTTAAAAGGTTGCATTGCACCTATTAGTAGCTTCATTACGAAGCATATGATAGATCATCGAACAAGTAGGTTACAAGCCTTACTTGAATATGCTAGACATGCTGAAAGACATTTTAATAGCAAAAAGAAAAAGAAAGCGCAAGTCTTCACTGCTGAAGACGGAGCTGAAGTTTATGTATTACATTCTGGTAAAAAGGGTAAGAAAAATGCACAGGGAAATAAACACTCTGACAAACGGTCAGAGGACTTTGAAGAAAGGAAAAAGAGAGGTGAATGCTTTAAGTACGGGAAGAAAGGACATCTAGATAGGGGATTGTAAACAAAATAAGAAGGTAACCACAGAGGATAAGGGAGATGAGGACTGACTATATGATGGTGAAGATACACCATACAAGAGTCAGAAATCATCGGGAAAAGACAATAAAGAGAGGACAAATGTAAATGTGATAGAAGGCGTAGAGGACGTGCAAGTAGACATGGAAGACGAAGAAAATGAGATTTTAGATTTAGCATTATTGAGCCTAAAGCTCTACCTAGCAGACACAAAACCAGAAGTTACACTTCTGGTGGAGGGGAAGGAAGTTAAATTCCTGTGTGATTCAGGAGCATCACGGACTCTGATACACCCCTCCAAGTTACCGGAACATTCAGAATCACCTGATTATATATTAGTGAAAGCTGCAAATGGACAGCTATACCGGGAACCACTTTCCCATGACATAGCAATAACTGACCCTGTTTCAGGGATGACTCAAAGGAGTAAAATTGTTGTTTCTGCAAAATGCCCAGTGAACCTATTAGATAGGGACCTTATGCAGATATTTGGCATAGCAGTAGTTCCGACTATGCAGGGTATGGAGGCACAGTGACAAATGGATACTTTTTTGGTGCGACTGGAGGGTGAAACTTTTTACTGGTACAGCCAGAACTTAGTTACGACTGGTCCAGGGGCAGTGACCTAGGAACTGATGAATGTAGCCATCAGTAAATCCCCCTCCCTTGACACTGACAGACAGCATTTGTTACATTGTACTCTGTATTACTGTAGCACACCAGGACCTGATAAGGAATATGAGCAAGAATTGTTCAGAAATCGTGCAAACAGATCAGTGTTACGTAATCTGTACTGGGATACTGAGGGAAACAGTGTTGTTCATTACCTCAAGAATTCCTTGCACTATACAAATCTAATCGATTACCACATGTTAGTTTAACTAAAAACAGAAGTACAAAATGAGCAGACCTAGGAGAAAAGGTAACAAGATGGGAAAAGCAAACTGAATTAGAATTATCAGAACAGGGAATATAGAAACTGAGAATGAATTGGTTAACACAGGCACATCCAGCTGTACACTTGCAGTCTAGCGAGGACAGCTGATTGGCATTTTTACTAGAAGAAGAAAAAAAAGCCTTATGTGACATACCAGACATTCTTTGGTCAACAGGCAAGTCAGATGTAGGACTTATTCAAACAGCAGGACCAGTTATTATTACGCCAAAGTCAGCATTCAGACCACAGAAGAGACAATATCCTTTAAGAAAGGATGCAGAAATAGGAATCAAACCTGTAATAGCAGCATTACTTAAGGAAAGAGTACTGGTAGAATCTCCTGATTCACCATGTAATACACCCCTATTTCCTGTTAAAAAGGCAAACGGGGAATGGCGTATGGTTCAGGACTTACAAGCTGTAAATAATGCAGTAATACCTAGAGCACCTATGGTGCCAGATCCACACACTTTGTTAAATGATTTGAAACCTCACCAGAAATACTTCTCTATGGTAGATATCAGCAATGCTTTTTTTCAATACCTATACATCCTGATAGCCAATATTGGTTTGCATTTACATTTCAGGGGAAAAGGTATACCTATACTCGACTACCACAGGGATATTGTGAGAGTCCAACAATATTCGCACAAGAAATGGCTAGTAATTTGGCGGGATTCACCCCACAGAGGGGTAGTCAGATTCTACTTTATGTAGATGACATCTTGCTAGCAGCCCCCACCCAGCAACAATGCAGGGAGGATACTATAGCACTGTTACAATTCTTAGCAACACAGGGACACAAAGTAAACAAAAGCAAACTACAGCTTTGGAGAAAACAGGTTAGATACCTAGGATATGTAATATCCAAAGAAGGTAGAATATTAGATGAGGAAAGAAAGACACCGATTTTACAAGCACCCAAACCAGCGACCAAGAAGGAAATGGTGTCCTTCCTGGGAACAACTAACTTCTGCCAAAGTTGGATACCAAACTGTGCTTTGGAATCTGCTCCACTGACTGACCTAATATACAAAAAAACGATGGCAGCACAAGTTTTATTACAATGGACACGAAGCAGAAATGGCTTTCTGTAGGTTGAAGCAATTAATAGCTCCTTCATTAGTCCTAGGACTACCAAACTATCATAAACATTTGTTTCAAACTGTAGACTGTAAGCGGGGATATATGACATCAGTATTGACACAACAACATGGGGATAAGCAACGCCCCATAGCTTACTATTCATCACAGTTAGACCCAGTGGCGCGATCCTTGCCCCACTGTGTACAAGCAGTAGTCGCAGCTGCAATGGCAGTACAGGCTTTGGCCTCAGTGGTGTTATTCCACCCTCTCACATTGAGAGTGCCTCATGCAGTTGCGATAATTTTACTGCAAGAAAAGGTAGCATATCTTTCTCCTGCTAGACACCTTTCCTGTATGACTATACTGTTGAGCCAACCTCATATGACAATTGAACGATGCATGACATTAAATCCATCAACTTTGCTCCCAACTCCTGTGGATGGCGCACCACACAGTTGCCTGCAGGAAATTGAGCAGAAAACATTACCCAGACAAGATCTCACGGATATTCCCTTGGATAAGGCCGAGGTGACATATTACGTGGATGGCTCATGCAGAAGGGGCCCTACAGGGAAAAATCTAGTGGGGTATGCAATAGTCACAGACACTGAAACCTTAGAAGCCCAGTCCTTACCACATAACTTGTCTACACAAGCAGCAGAATTGATTGCCTTAACACGAGCCTGTACTTTAGCAAAAAACAAATGTGTAAACATATACACTGACAGTCAGTATGCTTTTTCTACTGTACATGTTTTTGCACAGCAGTGGAAAAATAGAGGGATGATAACATCTAGTGGTAAACCAATTAATCATGCGTACTTTATTTTAGAATTGTTAGAATCTATTCAATTACCTACTAAAGTAGCTATTTGCAAATGCGTAGCTCATACGAAACAGCAGGACAGAATTTCAAAAGGAAATGCAAGAGCTGATGCAGCTGCAAAACAAGCAGCTTCAGACTCAGAAACTTTACTTTTAGATGAGGAATTACAGCCCTCTGAAATTTTAGATTTAGAAATGTTAAAAACGATGTAGACGCTTACCACAAAAGCAGAAAAACAAAAATGGGAAAGACGAGGAGCGATCCTTCAAAACGGGCTGTACATCTCCAAAGAGAAAAAAACAATTTTGCCGTCTAATTTGTTTAGATATGCAGCTTTGTTGAGCCATGGGCAGTGCCATGTCTCAATAGTGGGGATGGTACAGTTAGTAAACCGAATATTCCAAACATATGGATTCACAAATTACACAAAAAAAATTTGTGCGGCATGTCATATTTGTAACAAACATCATGCACAAGGGGCATTAAAACCTAAACAAGGAAGTTTTCCTACACCGCCATATCCATTTCATACTATTTGTATGGATTTTATAGAATTGAACAAATGTGATAACAAAAAGTACTGCCTTGTCATTGTAGATATGTTTTCCAAATGGGTGGAAACCATTCCGACTAAAAACCCAGATGCAACAACAGTGGCAAAAGCTCTCATAAAGGAGATTATCCCTAGATTTGGTATACCGGAAAGGATCTATAGTGAGAATGGTACACATTTTGTGAATCAGACCATACAGCAATTGGGATGCTTCTTTGGGATTTCCCTTAAGAACCATTGTGCTTATTACCCTCAGTCTGCAGGACTGGTGGAGAGGCACAATGGAGTCCTCAAGAACAAACCTAGGAAGTTAGTGAATGAAACTCAAAAGAACTGGGTGCACTGTCTGCCTCTGACGCTGCTGAGTATGTGAACGGTTCCAAATGCAAAGGGTTTGACTCCTTTTGAAATGGTGTTTGGGAGGGCATATTATGTACCTCAGTGGAAAGCTCTCATGCCTGCAGACCAGGAGGCTGATAGTTCACTAGCTAGTTATATGAGGAAACTGTTAACAAATAAATCTCTTTTGCAGTTTAACTCTTTTTCAGATAAAGAACAGACCAGACCATTGGAAGCGATTCTACCCCGGGGTCCTGGATCTGGGTGAAGGTCACAAAGAGGAAGAATTGGGCAAGCCCGAAGTGGGAAGGACCATACCAGGTGCTGTTGGCCACACCTGCTGCGGTCAGAATAGCCGAGAGGACTTCTTGGATTCATTTAACGCATTGTAAACCGGTAAAGAACTTTCAACTTGATAAAAACATTGTAACTGTTACGCACCAAGAACAAAATGGCCAAAGACAGAAATTCAGACCAACCTCAAAAATGTTGCATAATCATATTATTGAGCATACACTTGTTGACTGTACTTTTGACAATTTTCTTTTTGTTGTGTTTTTTTTTCATTTCTCAACCACACAAGTAAAACTGGATAAACGTGATGAAACATCCATAGAATGGCATCCAAACTTTAACACATACCTAGCAATTAAACGTGTATATGCTGAGACTATGAACATTTTAAACTGCTGGGTTTGTACAGCTATACCAACAACATATGGAGGACTACTAATGTCCGCTGTTCCTTTAGAGATCAATGAGACTTGGGAAAATTTACTTTTTGACACAGGAACTGTGAGATCACAGGATAAAATAGCATTGTATTTACCTGTTACACAAAAGGGGATTGTGTGTTTTTTCAAAAATGATACTCTCCAGGTGGGTTGGAGTAACTGTAACATAACAATATCTTATAAATGTTATATTAAGACTAAAACTGGGGATACTGTTTGCAATACTAACTATGATTCATATTTGAACTCAATGAAAACGACATTGAATGAAGTACAAAGAAATCCTGTTTTGATTAAACAATTGTCAATCATAGATAAGAAAATGTTTCATGCAGGGCTAGTGCGTATTAGCACTAAAGTTTAAAACTGTTATTTTGTGTGTGGGAAAAAGGCATACAAATGGCTACCTGAGAATTGCTCCGGCAGTTGTTTTTTGAGCTACCTGGTTCCAGCCATACGACACACTGCGGAATTACCTCTGGGTAAAATACGGAACGTGAGAGATGTTTCCAAGAAAACCAAAGATCCAATCGAGAAATCTGTGAATCCAGTAGGGCGAGTTAAAGCAAGTTGGAAAGACCATAATTCCGTGAAGGACAAAGACAAATTGACTCATATGGACTTGAGTGACAGTGTTATATCTTGGGAAGGTATACTCCCAGCGTATGGTGCAGTCAAATCGATCTGGGAGCTGAGAAAACTGTCGAAACTTCTCGAAGTAATGAGTAATGCAACTTTTTCTGCTCTTGAATTAGTGACTGATGAATTGAATGCCATGAGAACTGTTGTGTTGCAAAATCGGATGGCTCTTGACTTCACCCTAGTGGCGAGAGGTGGTACGTGCATGCTTATCAAAGAAGAATGCTGTACATATATTCCAGATAATGAGCATGAAATTAATAATCATCTGGAGGTGATTCAGCAGGTGTCGGCCATGACCAAACAGGCCCAAACCCTCTGATGGATTTTTTCCAGAATCTGTTTGGGGGGTGGGGTTCCATCCTAATGAATATTCTGATTGCCATTTGTGTGGGTTTACTCCTATTAGGAGCATGTGTTTGTTGTGGAATCCCCTGCATGAAAAGATTAATTAAAGATTTTATAGATATGTCTGTCTCTGAAACCTTGTATCAAGACATTGAACTTGAGAAATTGGTTCTAAATGAAATTCTCCTTGAAGTCTAAACTGAATGACTCTCTTAACTGCAAATCCTAAGTGGAAGAGGTTAGGAGAAGAAATAAGACTGTTTTCACTTCTGAGAATAGAATAAAAAGTATTAACAGGGGAAAATGTTAGAAAAATATGTATTAATGTATATGTTTAGTGCTTATTAAGAAATAAGAAAGATATAATGCATTTTATTCTATTAATGTTATGACAAGAAAAATGAATTCATATGAAACTGCAAGAAGCTTTTGGAAACTGCAGTGTGCCTTTTTTGCAAGTTGGCCTCTGACCCCAGCAGCTGCTAGCTCAGCAAGAATTGATGTTTATGCTTCTCACAAGTGATTATCTGCTGGGTCAGGAAATTAAATGTGTGAAATAATGCGAATCTTCTGCTCTTTCCTGCTTGAGCAATCGACCTTGTATATGTTTCTAGATAACGCACCAGCTGCAAGGAAGAAGTGATACATGTAACAAGAGAAATGTATTGAGAACTGTATCTGCTCTTATGCTCGAATTAGCTTAGAACCTTGAGTGGCAACTTTTGTAAAAGGGTATTATAATTAACCAGGTGGCTAGCAAGCCCACGTTGTTTACCAGAAAAACTTTTTAAGCAAAATGTAGTATCAGCATTTTAGATGAATAGAATATTGTAAGCTAAAGTGATGTAAAACCCCTTGTGACTGACTACGTCAGCCTGGTGGGTTAATACTAGTAAGAAATACTATAAAAGTTGTGTACTTCCTGTTTCATTCAGACAAAATTCTGTACTTGTACGTTTTTTGCCTCCTGGTGTACACTAGTAAAGAACCTGAACCTGAATCTCCTGTGTATTGATCTTTTTATTACAGTGTTTTTCATTTAACAGACTTGTATTTCAAGGACAGTAACCCTGATGGTAAACATGGTTTATTCAAAAAAAAAAGTGTGTTCAACCCCCCCTCCCCACCTAACACTTGTGAGTTTTGAAAAGGTTTGTACAAGAGAGATTTATCAGGCGTATTATTCTCAGAAAGAGAGATATTTTAATCTTGACAAAGAAGAAGGGTTATTAAGAACTCTGAGAACAACTGAAGATCTGAGAATCATGAAGCCTGATAAAGGGGGTGGAATAGTAATAGTGGATAAGAATGACCACATTAATGATATAGCGAACATGTTAAATGATATCGTCAAATATGAAACTGTTTCCCTCAACCAGATTAACATTGCACATAGCAGGATACAGTTATTCATCGAGGACAGTCTCCTACAGGGGATAATCAATGAAGAACTGTATAATTTCTTGGTCAATGAACATCCATATATCCCCACTGTCTTTGGTATCCCCAAAGTTCATAAAAATGTTGACCACCCTCCATATAGACTGATAGCAGCAGCCCATAATAGTTCTATCTATTCTTTGGGTATCTTTGTTGACCAGTTACTGAAGAACACAATGTGTCCGATTCCCCATGTTCTAATAGACTCATGAGATTTTTTAACAAGAATTAAACAAGATTTTTTTGGTGATTCCACAGGTTTTTCTACTATTGACGTAGTGGACTTGTTTAATTCCATACCCAACGCGTTAGGTATAGAGTTCTTTTGGGAGGTTCTACATGATTATACTAATCTGGATGGAGGGCTTACCAATTTTGTGGTGGACGTGATGGAGGTGATTCTAAATAACAATTACATTACCTTTGAAAATTAATTTTTTTAGACAACTAAAAGGGGTGGCAATGGGGTCTAGCAGTTCCCCTATTTTCGCCAGTATAGTTATGGCGACCTGGGAGAAGAAATTTGTTTTTAACTCAGGGTTTGACAAGGAATGGGTTTTGTACCTCCGTTACCTTGATGATATTTTTGTTCTTTGGAAAGGTGGGGAATCAATGGCGAACAACTGCTATGAACACATTAATCAAGTTTGTCCATTTTTCAAGTTCACGCACAACTTTTCTACTGATAATATTGATTATTTGGACATTACCATTTCTAGTAATAGGGTAATGGGATTTTTTATGTCCAAGGTTTATTGAAAACCCACTTATTCTAATAGTTTTTTGGCCTTTGACAGTAGACATCCTTTTTACATCAAGAAAAACCTGGTCAGGGGGCAGATGATCTGTGGGGCCAGAATGTGTTAAACTTTTGTAGATTTCAAATATGAATCGGGTAACCTCATACAAATGTTTTTAGATAGGCGCTACCCCAAGGTACTTGTTTAATCCTTGGGGGAGGCAGTCATGCATGAATGTGGGAGGAAATGTATACCCCTATTAGGTAGTGACAGGATTCCCAAGGGGCCGAGACAGAAACAGGATGGTAATTTTTCAAAAGCCATGGTCACACACTTTGGAACCCTAGGGCAAACAGTAAGGAACATTGTGTCAAAAAATTGGTTTATTTTGGAGGGTAATAGTAAGGTGTATAGCAGTTTAGGAACCTCAAAACTTTTTGTGTACAAAGTAGGGCCCAGTATGAAACATTACTTGGAACACCTTTTGTCTCTAAAGGACAGTGACAAAGGGACTCAGAAATGTGGAGCATGCATGTACTGTCCATACATTCTAGGGGAAACATCAATTATGGTGGGGGAGTTTCAGATTAGGGTTCACTTGGCTAATGGCAACTGTAGTAGTAGGGGACTGGTTTATTTGAGTACAAGTTTAGGGTGTCAAGGATTTTATGTTGGTAAAACCAAGAGAGCACTGCATAAGGGAATTTATGAACATTTATATGCCATTGAAACCAAAATCCCCAATAATTCCCTCTACAAGCACACATTGACTTGTATAGGACAAGCTAGGTTAAAATTTGGAATTTTAGAAATTATTTACAAGGATCCTAGGGGAGGGGACTGGGGTAAAAGGATATGTAGCAGTGAAGCTAGATGGCAGTTAAAATTAGGAGCTATTTACCCACCAGGTATCAATGAATATTTTTCATTGGCACTGGTTTTAAAAGATAAAGCATTGACATTATAAATTATGTTGTAATATGCTGTTGAAATGTTTGTTTTAAACTTATTTTATATGGTATAGTGTTAAGGTTTTTATGTGTTTATTTGAAGGGTTAAAATTTGTATTAATAAATGTATAAATCAACACTTGTTGATTTTAATTGATTGGGTTAATTGGGAGTGTTACTTATCGCGTCACAATGGTGAAGCACCTTGGATTGATAAAGTCCATGATTTACATGGATGAAAGCGCTTACCATTTATCGCTGCTGTTTTGGATTTACCACTTACTGCTGCTATTTATTGGAATTTGTATTAACCTTTGTTGCCAGCTTGTGCAACACATTTTGTGGAATAAAACTGTGTTTTTATAACATACCAGACTGTAGATTTTCTAATTTTTATTGAGCTGTGGCTGGTTTTGACCAGGGTGGAGAGCTGTTTTACTATCAGAAAATCTGACCAGTTATTTATTTCCTTTCATCCTAAGTCTTTAGTGTTCCTTTGTACAGTTTTCATGATGAGAGCCTTCCTTCTTCTGCAAAGGCTCATTTCGCTAGAACTGTGACTTCTTCTGGTGCTTTTTTCAAATGCTTAGACCTAATTCTATTCTTGAAGCTGCTACCTGGACTTCTGTGCATACCTTTACCAAACATTACCAGTTTGATGGTGTCTCCAGAGCTGGAGCTGGTTTTGCTGATGCCATTCTTCATGGCTTCTTGGAGGGCTCTGCTGCTTCCTTCAACCAAGTTTCTTCTTCAGCCTTGGCATTCTCCCATTTGTAAGCAATACTGCAGCGGTGAATGTAAGGACATAGTACAGTTGTGTAAAATCTTACCATAATGGTTGATGTCCTTGCCTTCACCGCTGCAGTATTCACTCCCTCCCTCCATCCCCCTGGTCTTTTTTCCTTCCTGGATGTGCAAGTTATCCTTGGTTTTCCTTGGACTTCTGCTTCTACTAGGGCAATCACTTCTGAGGATGGTATGCCTGAATGTCACCTTTATGCCCTACCCCACACAAGGAGTGTGCAGCTGACATTCAGCGTACCTTAAAGCAACAGTAGACTTTGGTAAACTGGCCGGACGGTAGGCTTCATGGCAGGGAATCCCCATTTGTAAGGAATACTGCAGCAGTGAAGGCAAATACATTTACCATTATGGTAAGATTTTACACAACTGTACTTTCTTATTGTAGTGCCCATACCAGTCAGACCAAGAATCAAGCAGGAGTTCAAGTGTAAGGATAAAATGGGGGTCTTGACTGACAAGAGTGCACAGACTATGTCAATGGCATAATGACAGAAACCAAATGTAATAAAATCAGAATCTGTACAGACCCCATGATTTGAATAAAGCTACCAAAAGATATAATAACATAACCATATTTAATCCTGAAGATCCTGCAAGCTATACTTCATCAATACATGGACTGACAACTGCCAGATGTATAAGCTTTTTTTGAAAGATGAGAGAGGGAGAGGTATTAGCAAAATGGTTAAAATGTTCACCTCACAGGCACAGGGCACAGGATTTGGTTCTCACCTTAGGAAGCACGAAGAGACTTTAAAATACCCCCTTGGGTCATTAGCTCAACATCACCCATAAACCAAATCAAAGTTCACACTGCTGAAATCCACTGGATAATATACAAAGCAAGAGTGTTCTAGAAAAAAATCACTTCTGCTTTACTAACCTCACTAAAGTCTTTACTGTGTGCATTAGAACAAATCATGGCAAATTCTTAGACAAATGAGGATACCAGGTCATCCTATTTGCCTCCTAAGAAATCTGCATGCAGCATAAGAAACAACACGTATAACCAAATTTGGAATAATTTAGTGGTTCAAGACTGGGAAAAGTGTATGTCAAGGTTGTATATAGTCACCCTACTTATTCAATGTGCAAGTGAAATGTCAGTTAGACAAATCAGATGCTGGAGTGAAACTGGCTGGAAGAAACATTACCAACCTTAGACATGCAGATGATATTTTTTTGATGGAGATGAAAGTAGAAAAAATACATAAAAACTGAAATTGCGTCATCATGTTCTATCAGTTCATTGTAAATAGATGAAGAATAAGTGGAGCCAATGATAATCTTTTTTTTCCTTGCCCGAAAAGTCTCTGCAGATGCTGATTGCACCCATGAAAATAAAATATGATTACCTCTTAGCAGGAAAGCTTTGGCAAATCTGGGTAAGATTTTAAAGACCAAAGACATCACTTTGACAACAAAGGTCCATGTTGTCAAAGCTATGTTTGCCAGCAATATCATATGGTTGTGAGAGTTGGACTGTAAGAAACGTGTACTGGAAAAATCAATGCTTTTACTCTGTGCTGTTGGAGAAAATGTTTGAAAATTATGTGGACTAGAAAAAGATCAAGTCAATGAATACTGAAGGAAATGAACTGTAACTGTTCATGGGCAATTGAATACTAAAACTAAAGCTCAATTACTTTAGCCATATTATATAAAAACAGGACTCAATGGAAAAGACACTGATGCTGGGAAAGTTCACTGGCAAAAGAAGACGATAGTTGCAGAGGTTAAAATGAATAGACATCATTAGCAAATTAATAAATATGCATTTACAAGCATTTAAAGAAGAATTTGTTGACAGACAAGCCTGAAATTATAAAGTCTTTGACATCACAAGAAGTTGGATTCAGCTAAACAACTAAACAATGAAAGCAATGAAATAAAAAAGGAGCATTACCCATTAAAGACTGTAGAAGTTACTCCAGCATTGCCAACAGCTAAAGACTTCCCACTTCCTGGTGCAAATAATGACTCAATGACCAAATCTCCAGATTTATTTATTTTTTTGTTTATGTATTTGACATTTGTTAACCAGGTTGGTCCAACTGGGCCAAAAGCCCATTTTCAGTGGAGACCCGAGGAGAAAGCTCCAGAGATTATACAGAGAAAAAAATAACATAATACTATGAATACAAAAAATATTTTTGAGTAAAGAGGAAACTAGTGTAGCAATATATGTACACAGGAAGTATATGACTACGGGGAGAAAAAAACGTGAAGAACCTTGTTCTAATTACTGCCTATATAAATCTGCAATTTTATATATATATATATATATATATATATATATATATGTAGATAGATATATAATATACATATACACACATACACACACACAAACACACACACATACAGATACACACACACACACACACACACACACACACACACACACACACACACACACACACACACACACACACACACACAGCAAAGAAAGATAAAAAATTATTATTTTGTAATTTTGTTCGAGAAATTAGAAAGATAGTCTTAGTTTATGAAGTATCTAATAAGAGGATATTAAAGTAGAGCAAAAATTATTGTAAAGAAGATGATAGTAAGAGAAGTGATTAGCATTTACAACTTTATAAGTAAGTACAGTGGTCTAGTTTGTGTGACTTTAAAGAAAAATGGAGGAGTCTAGTATTTATGAGGGATCCTGGGGACAAAGGATGTGTGGGGTATTAGGTAGGGTAGTAATAGAGGCAAAAATTATTGTTGTTTTAGCTCCTTTTTAAAGTGTGAGGAGTGGGTGATGGTTCTTATGTATGAAGGGAGTTTGTTCCAGGCTTGGGATACAGAGTATTTGTAGAGTAGTTTTCCAGTGTTTTTGTTAGGTTTGTAGATGTCTAGGAGTTGTTGATCAGAGGTACAGAGAGGATAGTCGAAAGTGTAGAAGGAAACAAGGGAGGAAAGAGAAAGGCAGGAAGCAGGCTTGTATAGTATAGAATGTGTGATTTGAAAGCTGCACCTTTAACGTGCCACTCAGATACTATAACTTCTTTCATATGGCAGCACTGGAAGTATTTCAAAGGAAAAGAAGAGATAGTTAACTTCATCATTACTATATTGGTCTAAGGTCAGACCAGCAGTGATAATGACTATAAACCGAGAAGGCTGCTTGATCGACTATGTCATTACAATATGAAAAAAAACCCAAACATTGCATCACAAAATCTCACCTTTACTAAAGAATTACCATAAGACAAAGGGCTTTAATTCCATTTCATAGGTCATGCCACGAACCAAAACGTTTTAGTGATGGCTGACTCCATAGAAAGGTATACAGATTCTCCACTTACTTGGGTGGACAGAGATAGGATGATAGTGAGTTGTCTTTCAAATGCCAATATTTCAGACATCTCAAGAACCCTTAGGACATATTAGTATGGCATGGTAGTTGTACATGTGACAATGAATGACATGGGGTAAAACGACCTAAGTGAGATGCAGATAGATCCGTCTAAGCTCTCTCTGCATGTCAGAAATCGTGAGGCAATGTTACAACTGCCTCATGTACACAGACAACCCTCTCCTCCTCCCAACAAATTCCAACACATGTGACAGATGCAACCATATAGCTAAACTGGAGGCTAAGCTCTCTCAACTCAATACTGACGTAACCAGTGAGGAGGAGAAGGAAACCACACTCACTACAATTCCAGTGTCACATAGACCTACCACAACAACAAACCAAACACATAAACATACAAAAACATACTCGAAGGCTCTAAATAAAAATCTACCTAAGCAGTAGAGACCTCCAAAGCAGACACCCAAGCAACCGCTACCCCAAAACAAAACATGTGCAACACATAACTCACAAAGCCAGTGTGCCAAACAGTCACAGCCCTTAAGGCTAAACAACACACCTAATACACCTGTAATAGGTAACTCTATTGTCAGGCACACTGACGTCCCACTCACCAGGCTGAACAAAGAGAAGGTCACGGTGAGCTGCCTGTCGGGCGCTAGGATCCGCCACATAACACAAGCACTCAGGTCACTCCAAGGCAAGTACAAATATGACTCAGTCATTGTCCATGCTGGTGTGAATGACCTGAGACGTACCTCCCTGGACTACATGAAAAGAGACATAGAGGAGCTCTCTGAGCATGTAGCCCAGGCCGGTATGACCCTGACCTTGAGTAGCATCTTACCCTCACCAAGAATGATGCCACAATATGAAGACAAGATGATCAATTTCAACAACTGGCTTAAGTATTGGTGTCATTCAAAGGGGATCCAATGCCTGTCAGCCTGGGATGACATGCTCGACAAGCCACGATGCTTCGCTAGGGACGGCTTGCACCTGTCACCCCTGGGCTTTCGGATATTGGCAAAGGCTCTTGCTACCCCCATAGTGCCTTTTTTAGGCAAGGCTCAAAAGACAAACCCACCTCCATAGGTATCATAAGGGATAAGAAACTAAGAGTAATGTTACTCAATGCCAGAAGTCTAAACCTCAAGATGCATGCACTCAAAACTCTCCTTAGCATGGAGAACATCAACATCTGTGCAGTAACAGAAACCTGGTTCAAGGCTCCCGAGAGCACCACAGCACTACCAGGTTATACCTCATACCATGCTTTTCAGCCCCAAAACTTGGACCGAACCATAAAAGGAGGGGGAGTATCAATATTCGTCAAAGATACCCACACCTCCAGGTTGGTGGCACAGCACGAAGCATCACAGACTATCCATGTGCAACTAACAGTGGGTAAAACTGCCTTCCAGTTTATAGCCTGCTAGAGACCACCCTCCCAAACCCAGGAACCCCACTCGGCCTTCCTGAGAACACTGGAAAATATGAAGGTCTCTCCAAACACCATTTTATTGGGTGACTTCAACTACCCAAACATAGACTGGGAGCATTACTCTAGCTCCAACACCCTAGCCCAAAGGTTCCTAGAATGTATAAACTCAAATGCTATGAAGCAACTTGTTACCACTCCCACAAGAGGGGAAAACATACTGGACCTGATCATCACCAACATGGGGACTCTATGCTCCAGACCAGAAGTGTATCCCTCACTGGTAAGATCAGACCATAAACTAATCTCACTGGATATTCACATCCCGACCCCACCCCCTGCCCAGAAAACCACAGTGAAAAACTTCTCTAAAGCAAATTTCACACTCCTCAAAACCGAGGTGGAATCTTTCAAAGCCCCCGGGCCTGTGGAAAATATGGCCCAGACCGCAGAATCCTTTATAAATGCATTCTATGAACACCTTCAGGAATGCATGGATCATGCAATCCCAAATAAAACCAAGACCCAATCCTCCAAAGGCAGACGTCCTGTCTGGTGGACCCCAGCCATAAACAAACTATACAATAGAAGGAGGAAGCTACTACATGATAGAGCAAAATCCCAAAAAGGGAAGGCATCTCTGATCAGTATTAGCAAAAAACTATGGGCACTCATAAAATCGTCTAAGGCCAGCTTCGAGAGAAAAATTGCAGAGGACACTAAGGATAATCACAAGGCTTTCTTTAGTTATGTTAGGAACCTGGGTGGGAATTCCCAGATATGCTCAGAATTAGTCCAAAATGACAAAAAATACACCGAACCCAAAGACATTGACAACATCCTAGCTGACAGGTTCAGTGCAAACCCCCCGCCCCCACCAAAAGGGCAAATATCTATCCCAGCAGAGTGCTGCCCCCCTGACATCTCAGATGCTCAGGTAAGAGCCGCCCTCTCCAAAGCAAAAAACACAGCATCAATATGGCAAAAAGATGGTGTCCCGGGCTGCGTCCTACATGAACTCCAAGAAGAGCTAAACCCAAATATAAAACTACTGTTCAATCTCAGCCTTACTTCAGGATATGTACCCAAAGAGTGGCGTACAGCAACAGTGGCCCCTCTCCACAAAGGTGGTGCCTCAACGGATCCTGGAAACTATCACCCCATAAGCCTGACTAGCTTGGTCTGCAAAGCTATGGAAAGGATCATTATAGACCTCATAAATAAAGATATTGGGGACCTACAGACACTGGATCCTACCCAGTTCGGCTTTGTTAAGGGCAGATCCTGCTTCTTAAACCTGGTTGATTTCTTTGAAACAGTCACCAAGGCCATTGACGAGGGGAAGGTGGTCCACACAGCCTACCTGGACCTCGCAAAAGCCTTTGATACAACACCCCACTCGGGCATTATAGATAAGCTCACCAGCTTAAATATAAATCCCTATGTCACTAGATGGGTTGCAAACTGGCTCAAGGACAGAACCCACATGGTTAGAATTGCTGGAGCCATGTCAGACTCCAAACCAGTTACAAGTGGCGTCCCACAAGGCTCAGTCCTGGGACCTCTCTTGTTCGGTATATATTTCTCGGAGGTACAGGCCAACATGGAAGGACTGTGGCTGACCAAGTTCGCAGATGACTGCAAACTGGGCGCCATAATCGACTCTCCAGCCGACACAAGCATCCTCCAAAAGGGCCTCATAGAAACAGACAACTGTTGCCAGAGCCATGACTTCAAGCTAAACGCCAAAAAGTGTATAGTCATCCCCTTTGGCAAAAACAAAGTGCCCACAAATTACCACATAGGTGGTAATCCATTAATCTGGAAGAAGTAATTAGGGACCTGGGGACCCAAGTTGATAGCAATCTCTCATTTGACAACCACGTGGCCAAAGTGGTTAGAAAAACATTTTATATAGCCCACCTAATCATGAAGGGATTCACATCTAGATCAGGGGAGGTCATCGTGCCTCTTTACTCATCCCTCATCAGGCCCATAATTGAGTACAGTGCCCCTTTTGGGATGTACCTTACCAGACACCTGCAGCAACTGAAAAGACCCCAAAAGTACCTCACCAAGAGGATCAAAGGGCTCAAACAGATGCCATATGCTGCCTGGTTAAAGAAACTCCAGCTCTACTCAGTGGCATACCGCCTGCTCAGAGACGATCTGTGCCTGACGTATAAAGCCATGTCCAACCCGGAATTAATGGACATGCTGCACCTCAGAAAATCCAAATCCCATCGAGCTATGCGCTCGAGAGACTTGAACCTAAGCACTGAAATAAATAGGACATGCTGGAGGGACAGATTCATAACCCAGAGGCTCCCTTCACTCTGGAATAAAATCCCAGTCCAGGTTAGGCAGAGTCCCTCATTGACTCTCTTCAAGAGGAATCTTGATGAGTGGATGGGAGATCGTAGGTTTACCCCGGGTATCACTTCTGTGTCACTGTTAGACAGAGGCACAGTATACTAAACTCGAAAAAGGGCATAGCAAAATGAATTTAAAATGGGTGTCAAAGGCCAAACACACTCTGGCTAGGCTTATAAATACCCTAGGGCAGATAGCCTAGTATGAACTTATGAACCTATGAAGAAATACAGGAAAGACTCTGATACTGAGCAGAATCCTCCCTTCTCCATTAATGATGTGTTGGCACAAAGAAAAGATGATTGGCTTCAACAATTAGCGAAAAAAAATCTGTATCATTCTAGGGGGATCTAGTATGTGTCAGCATGGAACCAGATACTTGACAGTCCTAATTCCTTTAAAAGAGATGGTCAGCACTTGTTGCTCAAAGTCTGCTGCATACTGGTTAAATGTCTTGCTGCCTCATAGTGTCTTTTTTAGTCAAAGTCTAGTTAATGAGAATTGCAGCATTACAAATATGCCAATATGGAAACAAGATGAAATTAAAGTGCCTCTGCTCAATGCCAAAAGTACAAAAAGCAAGCTGCCTGACCATGAGACATTCCTGAATTTGGAAGGCAGTCATATAAGGGTAGTCAATTAAACATGGTTTACATGCTCAACAAATAGTCTGTCCAAAGTTGGATTCAGTGTGCACCATGCCTTCAGACCCATTGGTAATTGTGGTGGTGTTGTCTGTATTTGTCAAAGACCATATCACCTCTAGACAAATTCCCAGAGACCCATAAATAAAATCTATCAAATTGCAACTCATATTAAACAAAATTAACTGTAGTTACAGACATCTTTCATTACCCCAGAAGTTCAAGTTCCTAAACATCACGGATGAACTCTGCATAAGTAAGAATTCCATCACTCAGGGAGACTTTGACATCCCATCATTTAAATGGAGAATATACACCTCCAGTTCAGGATATACATAAAAGTGTTTAGATCTAATAAATAAAAACTCAATGGACCAGATTATTCCTACCCCAACTTGAGGGCAAACATTTTTTGCAATGGTATTTGCAAGTGTAGCATCATCATGCACACCTCCGGCCTTCAGCTTCATTAAAAATCATGTATGCTTCATACTAAGCCTATGTGATTTAAGCATGTTAGCATGAAGAGCAGCAGTGCCAACTGAATATGCATGCTGCTCATTGCGCTGTCACATTTGAAAGCACCCTTTTATGGCCAGCACTAGTGTTTGTGGCCATGCAAAGGAGCTTGCAAACACAAGCATAGAATGTAAACAAAATGTCTTTCCTATATGCATATAAGCAACCTAATATATGAGTATGTGCTGTAGCCCAGAAATGTTAGGGGCAAGTATAGTGAAAGAATGTTGAAGGAAGGAAAGTGAAATGGGGAAATTGCACACAAATAACTGGAAGTACTGCAGAAATAAATAAGAGGAAAGGGGAAATGGTAAAAAAGTACTGAGATACTGCAGACAAGTATGCTGATATGTCGAAGAAACATCTGTAATATAAATACAACCATACTTATATAATGATAATTAATCTCAATGACAATATCTGACTTATGCATATAAATAAAATGGACATGCTAACAAAGGATGTGACAGGGACACAAAGCTACAGTGTAACAAATGTGAGTTAATGTGATATACATGTTAATAAAATGCCAAGTTGAAATAAAAGTTAGCAAGGACAGTAAATACATTATGAGATAAATGCACAGAAGACTGCAGTTATCATATATGAGCTGTATATATATATATATATATATATATATATATATATATATATATATATATGGAATTTATGCATGCTTGCTGACACTACTGCTGTATTCTCCACTTCAGCATGTATACACCAGAAAAATGAACCTTACAGCTGTTGTGTCATGCACATCAGAAAGAGATATGTTTTTGCTTTTAACTGTTATTTGCACCCAGAAGAAAGGGATTTATCACCTATAAACATGTAATAGACAAGCATAGGATCAAGGATCATAGGAAGTTACTAGGCTATTGGCCATGAGGCCCTTACAGGCCTAGCCAAAATGTTAGCCCATGTTCCAACAAGTCAGCACCCTATGCCACTGTGCAGCAGGGATGCAGGTGAAATCCCAGGGGTATATTTTCTGTTACCCATCCAGTTATCCAGGTTGCTCTTAAAAAGGGTTAATAAGGTACTCTGCTTTACGTGGAGAGGGAGTCTATTCCACAAAAGGGGGAGCCTCTGAGACACAAATCTGTCCCACCAACAAGTTCTATTGATGTCACAGACCAGGTTGAGGTTGCATATGTGGGTTACTCGAGTGATGCTTGACTTGTGAATATGCAACAGTCCCATCAGGGTGGGGTCTGAGATTGCTTTGTATGCCAGACAGAAGTCACCTCTGAGGAGTCTGTAGGAGACTGAGTAGAAGGACCAAGCTTTTAGCCTAACTGTGTAGGGTAGATGTTTGAGGCCCTGGATTCTTCGGGTGAAGAACCTCTGTGGTCTCTCTAGCTGTTGCATGTTCTTTGCGAGGTACATGCCAAAATGGACATCGTACTCAATAATGGGTCTTATAAGGGAAGAATACAGTGTTTCTTTTGACTTTACAAGAATACAGGGATGTTATGACCACCTGCTACAGACTGGTAGCCCAACAAAATGCATTAGAGATACTTCAGGTGCAGCTAACATTGGGTAAGACAGTGATTCAGGTAATAGCCTGTCATAGGTCTCCAATCATGTTCCAAGACTCATACTCCACGTTCCTAAGCACCCTGGAGAATATTAGGGTCCAACCTAACACTCTCATACTGGGTGACTTCAACTACCTCTCCATTAACTGGGAAAACTACTCATGTACCAATACACTTGCCCAACGTTTCCTGGAATTCATTAATTTCAATGCCCTGGACCAGCTCATTCTTACCCCCACTAGAGGTAGCAACATCCTTGATCTGGTCATTACTAAGATGGATGACCATTGCTCTACACAAATAGTCAACTCCTCCCTGGTTAGATCCGACCACAAATTAATCACCTTGGAAATCCACATCCCTCCTATCCCCCCGGCAAAGGTAACCACCATGAAAAACTTCTCCAAAGCTAAGTTTGGGCTCCTAAAAACACAGGTGGTTAACTTCACAGCACTCATGCAAATGGAGAATAGTTGCATGACCGCCAAATCATACACCAATGCACTGTATTAACATGTACACAAATGCATGGATCTTGCCATACCCAATAGAACCAAGACACTCTCCTCCAAAAAAAGGAACCAAATCTGGTGGTCCCCTGCCATAAACAAACTCTACAACAGAAGGAGGAAACTGATGCAGAATAAGGTGAAGTCCCAAAACTGGAAAAACTCTCTTATCAACCTCAACAAAAAGTTGAGATTCCTCATCAAATCCTCTAAAGCTAGCTATGAAAACAGAATTGCAACAGATAGTAAAGTAAAGACAACCACAAGGTCTTCTATAGTTATGTAAAGAATCTCCACGGCAATACCCATATTTGCTCTGAGCTACTGCACAATGTACCTCCGACAGATTCAGTGCCAACTTTACCCCCCCCCCCCAAGGACCAATCACAATACCAGTAGATTGCCAGGCACCCAGTATTACTGCTGCACAGGTTAAAACAGCACTGTCCAAGGCCAAGAATACAGCTTCTATGGGACCTGACAATATCCCTGGCTGTGTTCTACATGAACTACAGAGTGAAATGGCACCTCAGCTGTGTGCCCTGTTCAATCATAGCCTCACCTCTGGCTTTGTCCCTACTGAATGGCGCACTGATATAGTCATCCCCCAAAGGAGGAGCGACTACAGACCCAGGGAACTATCGCCCCATTAGCCTGACAAGTCTGATATGCAAAGCTATGGAACACATCATCATGGACCTAATAAACAAGGATATAGGAAGTCTCCAAACTCTGGATATCACAGAGTTTGGTTTTGTGAAGGGTAGATAATGCCTGCTCAACTTGGTCAACTTCTTTGAGTCAGTCACTAGAGCTGTGGATGAAGGCAAGGTGGTTCATACAACCTACCTTGATCTGGCCAAGGCCTTTGATGCCATTCCCCACTCTGGAATCATAGAAAAACTCAATAATCTAGGCATCAACCCCTATATCACTAGGTGCATTACAAACTGGCTCACAGATAGAACCCACAGTGTGAAAGTAGCTGACCCCAAGTCAGACTGCCAACCAGCAATGAGTGGAGTCCACAGGGATCAGTCCTGGGTCCTCTCCTGTTTGGTATCTACTTCTCTGAAGTCTAGGCCAACACAAAGAGATGCTGGCTGACAAAGTTCGCAGACAATTGCAAGTTGGGAGCTATTATTAACTTCCCAAGTGATGTTGACATTCTACAGAAAGGCCTCACTGATACCGACTGGTGTCAGCACCATGGCCTTAAGATCAATGCCAAAAAATGTGTCATCATCCTCTTTGGGAAAAACCCAGTTCCCATGAATTACCACATCAATGGTAGTCCACTGAACACAGAAGGCATTATAAGAGATCTGGGAACACAGGTTGACAGCAACCTCTCTTTTGACCACCACATTGCCATTGTGGTCAGAAAGTCCTTCTATGTGGCACATTTCATTACTAAGTGTTTTGCATCCAGTGAGAAAGAGGACATTGTCTCCCTCTACTCTTCCCTCATTAGGCCAATCATCGTGTATAATGCCCCATTTGGCATGTACCTCACTAGACACCTGCAACAACTGGAGAGGCTGCAAAAGTACCTCACAAAGAGGATCCTAGGCCATAAACACTTGTCCTGTATGGAAAGACTCAAAAAACTCCAACTATTTTCTGTCTCATATTGCCTACTTAGAGGTGATCTCTGGTTGACTTAAAGCCATGTCTGACCCAACTCTGTTAGAAATGCTACATCTAAAGAAATCCCAATCCCTCCACACCACATGCTCTAGAGACCTCAACCTCATTACCACAATCAACAGAACGTGCTGGAGGGACTGGTTTATAACCCAGAGACTGCTCATGCTATGGAACAGACTTCCCATACATGTCAAACATAGCACCTCATTGGCCCTCTTCAAGAGAAATCTTGATGAGTGGATGGGAAATAGAAAATTCAACCCGGGGATCATTTCAGTGGCTCTCCTCGACAAAGGCATTGGAAACCAAGGTCAGGTAGCATGATACCAGGTTAATCCTATGGGCTAGGCTTGTAAAGGCTCCAGGGTCATTAGCCTAGTACACACCTATTAACCTTGTCCCGGGGATGAGAGACCTTACTAATGAGGTGGGCCATGTAGAAAGCTTTCCGTACGACAGTGGCAATATGGTGGTCAAAAGTCAGTGTGCTATCAACCTGAGTACCCAAGTCCCTCACAACTCATTGCATGCTTAGGACCTTATTATCAATGTGATAATTTGTGGGGAAGTCACTCTCCCCAGAAGGGATGATGATGCATTTTTTGGCATTCAGTTTGAGGCCATATTTCTGGCACCAGTCATTTGTTTGGATAATACCCTCTTGGAAGATGTCCACATCACTAGGGGAACAGATGACAGCACCCAGCTTGCAGTCATCTGCAGACTTGGTCAACCTTATCCCACTAGATTTGGCCTGCACCTCTGAGAAGTATATCCTAAACAGCAGAGGCCCCTAGACCGATTCCTGGGGTACACTGCTTGTTATGGCTTTCCCTTTTTTGACTAGGTGGGTTCTATGAGTGACCCAAATTGCTACCCATCTGGTAACATATAGATTGATGCCTAGTTGAGAGAGTTTATCTATTATACCTGAGTGGCGAATGGTATCGAATGCTTTGGTGGGGTAGAGGTAGGTGGTGTGCACCATCATCCCTTCATCTATGGCCTTGGTTTTATTCATATAAACATTAGATGGTAATATTATAACACTCAACTTATATAACTGACAAATGACAACACATATCTGATGACATTTCATGATTTTAATATTTCTGTTAATAAATGACATACATATCATACATCGTTATACAGGGCATGCCTATAAGGAAATACAGAGAACAGTAACATAACAGCTATTCAATGTCACCAACACACAATAAAATGTCATAACACAGGCTCAGTCACACTTTCTAATGATCTTCCAGCATGCCATATTGTAAGAAATGTTTTATATAAGCCCTTATCTCCTATAAAGCTGTACAATGTGAAGAAAGGAACTGCAGTAATAAAGAAATATTTGGATGAAGACATGCTATACAGTGGAAAATTATTTTGAAGATAAATAACACCTATGAGCAATGAACGACCTACTAAATATTCACATCTTGTCAGTTACGAACACAGGACAGATATCAGACAGATGCATCTCAGGTATGGGTGACACAGAAATATGCATATCAGTTATGTAATGAAAACTTGAAAGGCTTACAGCAGTTTTCAAAAAAGTTGGCCCTCTGACTGTGTCACAGCTGTTTTCTTTGTGTAAGTCATTGCTGTCTGACAGACAGATGTTACCAGATTCACACCTCTGCATACGATACTAGGCTCTTACAGCCCTGTGTTTTAACCACATGTGTTAAGAAGTTAGCAATGGAGGGTGTCACAAAGAAAAGAAATCAGTGTGTGGAGTAAGAAAGAAGTTCAGATTATAATTTGAACAATCTGATTTAGTCAGAATGCAGAAAAGGTGGTACACATGTTAATGACCACACAATAGTGAGCAGCACAATATCAGTGCTTCTTTACAAGAAAGCTGTTTCTTTCTTGTAGTACACATACTGCACCAGAACTGAACCACATTCTAACCATGTAGTATGCTAAATGAGACAGGTATTTATGTAGGTATGCTAAATTGCACATGCCACAGGAGCATCTTTTCACTGGCACGCAATCACATGTGTTTATATATCAATGTCCATCATAAAAATGGATATGACTAACTAGACACGTGTTTTTTGTGTAACATCAGTACATTTATATAATGTTGTCCACTAAATAATGACATGTGGATGAACCACAAACTCCACAGTGGAAGTCTTCCTGTGCTAAGTCATTATACCATATGACTATGTCGAAAACAATCTCTTTGAGATAAAATGGATGGGGGTGGCCTCCCACTGTAAATGTACACTTTATAATTGTGGTGGATGCCATTCATACATTACAATATAAGAACACGCAATGCTAATAGTCACAAAATGTGGGTATTGAGCCCCAGAGCATTTGACTACAGAAAATACATGTATTATAGGCAATGCTTGCATCATGGTAAAAGTGTCACTACAACTGTGAGATATGTCAGTGTTTCAGGACATTACATCATGTTATTGCTGCAAGGGTATGTGTGCCTGTAATTGCCTTAGTAAGGCAACAACATACAAAATATTGTCTCATTTCCTTATGCCAAAGAAGAACACTTACTACAACTGTTATGTAAGAAAAATGGAGTCACACGTCATCATTATTCTGAATAAAAGCATTTCTATTTGAGAAATTATCACAGCTTTTTGTAAAAGGAATCAACATCTATACATGGACATGTGTGTGAAACATTGTTAGTAACATGTACAGTCACAATAATACTGACACTACTGACACAACTTAGTTTAACCAGTAATGGCTGGATGTAAACTAACTACCTAAGATCACAAACTGTGAAACTGCACATTTGAATGGATGACAATATAGTTTAGTACCCTAATATTTCTGCTAAAAGTGGTAGAAGCACCAGTAACACTGTACAGCTATACATCATATATGTAAATGAAGCCTTTTCTACATGGTATGAGAGAGAAACACACACTCACAGAAGTCAATCACTAGTGGATTCAAACTACCTACTTATATAGTTACAGAACCTAGACAGCATGGTATCAAATGCATGCATCACAGGAGAAGTTATATTACAGCTGTGAGACAGTGCAGTTTTGAAAACATATAATTGTTGTGTCTCCAGAAATGGGTATTGCCTGTGGAGGTTAGAAAATTATAGGTTTGCACTGTGCCACTAAAAATATGTCTCCTAAGTGGAAGAGTGAATAATAGTGGTTGTGATATAGAAAATTGCATTTGACAGTAAGCACAGTTACACTATTTAAGCAATGATGGGTTTACACCCAGCACCACAGGTGAAGTTTGACAACAAGTGAGATATAGAGCATCTTTGAAGGGATGACATCAGCAGTATATTGCAAAGGCGATGTTTGTGTTAAAATGACTTCTACAGCCATCTTGAGTTGTTAATGTCACAGTACAAATGGGTGTAAGTCACTTTTGAATCTATTTACATCACACACACACACACACTATTACAAGGTAATCACTGTTGTATTTGGAACTCTTACTGATCTACTTACACAACCTAGAGAACAGTGTACAAACTGCAAGTGCCACAAAAGTCTGACTTTTAAAATGTGAGAGAGCACTACAGAAAGGATGGCCTCATTGGTATGTTGAAGAGAAGAAGCTGTTATGAAAAGTAGGATACGGTGCTGGGGGAACTCCTCTTCCTGTCTAAAGGTTTCTCCATGTGGAAGTGGATTGACTACATCTGTTGTGGAATTTATACTTACCACTCTACAGCTCCATACAGACAAGTTCACCACTGTGAGATTCAAACATCCACCCTATCTCGATGCATAATCCAGAGAACATTGCATTAAACATGCATGCCAGAAGTGAGACATGCATCATCTTTGAGTGGATAACATCACTAATCCATTATAGAAACACACTGCTATAATTAAAACTAACTACACTACACTGAGGATGGATCATTGTTCCAGGCAAAAACATGTCACTTGAGTGGAATGTTGTACATTGTAAGTGTGAGTGAAAGCATTCCAATGCATTTTGAGCTCCACACAAATATGGGAGTCACTGCTATTTTTGAACCACCTGCTTATTTAGTTATACATTCTAGAGATTATTGTATGAATCGCGAGCAACACAGAAGAAGTCTGACTTCCAGAGTGTGAGAGAACACTTTAGAAAGGATGACTTCATCAGTGTGTTACAGAGTTGTTGTGAAAAGTGGGATAAGGGTATGGGGGAGTCATCTAGTAGTTTAAAGTGTTTCTCCAGAATGGACATTGATTGCCTGACTATATACACCCCATATCACAAAATCAGGTTTATCACTATGAGATTTGAACCACCTACCTATCTAGTTACAAAACATTATATGAACTGCAAGTGTCATAGGAGAAGTTTGTTTTCTATAGTGTGAGAGTGCATTGTAGACAGGATTACCTCATCAATGTGTTGCAGAGAAGCTAGTGTGCCTCACATGTTTGGGGAGAAATGCCACGTGTGTTGATAGGCAGGAATAAGTGCAAGCTGCTGATCCAAACTAATTCCATAGTGCTGACCTAAGTCAGCTATGCTGTCATTCATGTACACTGCAGTACTGAGAGTGATATGTAACTGTTTGACATGAAGCTGTTGGGATGACTAAGATGTGAAAAAAGGGGATGGACAATGAAGCATTCATGGTGGATCAGGTCAGGATGATTGTATGTAAACAGTAATCACTGGTACTGTAATTACCAATGGCATTTGGTAGTACATGGACAATGTGCAGTGTCATTACAAATAAGTCAAAATATGCCAATGCACTACTGATAAACACTGATAAAATATGTGTGAAAAAGTTCCATATCACTGCACACCATTTCCAAGTATAAGTGTACAGTGCAGACCTAACCATAAAGCCTGAAATGTTGAGTTAAGATTGCAATTACATCTACTTACCTTCAGTACAACAGTCCATGAACACATACAAAAGTATTACAGCACAGTAACAATAATTATAGTTATTCAAAATCTCTACCTAAAGTGCAATACTTAGAAGCTTATTTGCACAAAGTATTAGCAGATTTATAATGATATTAGAAGGTGTTGAACTTATAATGGGAATTAGCTGTATGCTTCCATTTAATCTTTCTCTTTTTCATCCATAGATCTAAATTGCACTTGAAAATGGATAGGGATAAACTTTGTTTTATGTGGATGGGGAGTCTGTTACATAGCAGCAGTATCCTCAGTGAAATATGTCTGTCCCGCCAATCTGTTCTATTGATATTGCAGAAGTTTAGATCCCCTAGACCAAGTGTTTCTGATGACATTTGACTTGCTGATATGCAGTAAATCCATCAGTAATATTAGTATTCATTGCAGCTGCCATGTCAAATGTGATTGGATGTCTGCTGTTGTGCATTCCCTTTGCAATTACTTGTCAGTACCTACAGTCCTGATAATCTGTCACACAAATCAAAGTACTGGTGTGACATGAACATGTGGAGGGGATGAATTTCTCATTGCAAGGTGCTACTTGCTCTAGTCATTGGTACATATACAGTTTCATTATTGTTTTCTATCCAGTAGGTTGAATATTCAAATGTAATTTCTTTTTGCCTTCTGCATTTGTGCACTACTTGGTAGCATGCAAACTGGGTTGACTGCTGAAGGAAAAAAGTGAAACATTTAATTTGGGCTGCCTCCAGAAGAGTAAACAAGCCTGACAATGGTGCACAGCTGTTGGCACTCTGGACAGTACTAATTGGAGATATTCCATCTGTCACATTCTTATCTCTGTGGCACCAGTTGAAGGAACAATGAGTTTACAGTAGATAAAGAACACAGGTGATCCAGAGTTAAACGTGACAATGATGACATGTACTTTGAAATGCAGTTACGTAGCTATGATTTGCCCAGCAGTTTTATTATAATTATTATGACTCAGTACATATCCTGTATGCGTAAGACAGTCCTCCAGATTCAACAAACTCTGTGCAAGAATAAGACTATTCTTGCACGGCATGGTTCATGTCAGTTTAGAACAGCAGCGTGCCTCAAATATTCATGAAGGTGCGCAGCTGTACTTCCTATACCGACATGAACCATGAACGAGTGCAGGGGCATGACCAAGTAGTGCATGGACACTAAACATGCCCCCTGCACTCAGACCAAGTAGTGCATGGACACTAAACACGACCCCTGCACTCAGAAAGTGCTGAAGTGCTGTACAGCACTTTCTACACAGAACTGGCATAATATTAGAGCTTTGCTCTAATATTATGCTAGTATTTCAGTGTCCGTGGACACGGAAATGAGAAAAATTATCATTTCAGTGTCCACGGACACTGAAATAAAAATCAGCAACAAGAAAGCAATGCAGGGGGTATGTGACAGGTTTTGTGACACACCCCATGCATTGCTAAAGTGCCTTACGATACTTCTGCAACCTGCTAAAGCAGGAAATGTGTGCAAATGCACACATAATGGGGGATAAATCCCCCAAAAGTGAAAAAACGCAAATATAGCCCCACAAACATAGAAAGTTGATAGAGAACAGGGCATGCATTAGCATGAATTATGTAAAGGTAGAAATCTGAACGCAAATGTGTGCCAATATTCCCTTACAGCAGTGCATGTTAACAAAGGCACAAATGATGGGGGGAATAAATACTATATTAGGGACACGCCTGAAAAATTGCCCTCACACACTTAGAAAGTTAATAGATAACAGGATATGTATTAGCAGGAGTCCCTGAAGGATGGAAGCCTGAAAGCCAAATGAATGCCAGGATTTCACGATTGCAGTCCCAATTAGTTGTCAGAACACCACAATACACACCCATATAACATAATAATATAATAATAATAATAACATGCCTTTTTTTACTAGCCTAAAGAATATTTAAGCATAGTTAAGTGGGTTTGCACGTTATGGCCCTCAGCTTAGCATAGCTTAAACATCCCATAGGAGCTAAATACAAATATACAGGTAAAATTTCCAAGCTGCGATAGCATAGTGGTTAGAGTCATGGCATTGCATGCAGGTTTGTCTGGTTTGAGTACAAAGACAGGCACCTTTTTTTTCCTATGTGACAGTAGTGTTAAAATTATTTTAGTAAACTTAAATTATGTAGCAACTTTTTTTTGTCAACCAGGGTAGTGTAGCAGTTCCAAAAGTGAGATGTCAGTGTAGAAAAGATGTGAAACCTCCATATAAACACAAGTGCCCCATACAGTATAGTCACACAAGAATATAATTTAATGAAAGCACATAGGGGGATGTCATGGAAGGTAAACGTAAAATTATAATGTGTATATAAATATTATTTTATAATATAAAATTATAAGTATAATATGCTTAAACCTGCCTTAATCACTCTGTATCAGACTTTGTTCTGCCCAACAAAATAGTCAGCACTGCCAAGTCGCAAACCTGAGATGCTGCTCTTTACAATCACAGCAGAATGCCACTACATCATCAGAACTGTGAAAATCTATAATGCTTTAAGAAACATACCATGCATTCTGGTCATTTAACATTAATGAAGAAAAAAAAAAAACAGGTCTAAGTGTCGAACCCATGACCCTGAGCACTAGTGTCAGAAAAATATATCACTGCACCATCTGATCTATAGGGTATACTGTTGCTTTTTCAAACATATCATGCAATAGAGACATTCAACATTAGGGAGAAAGCTTTGTGGAATCATTCATGATTTGTATATAGACATATACATACATATATGTCTGATAAAACATATATATGAAAATGTACAGTCATAATATAGATATACATATATAAAAATATAAAGGAAGCATATATATATATATATATATATATATATATATATATATATATGGATCTAGGACACTTGCTCGAAAAAGCAAGTATCCGAATCCATATATACCGATCACAGTTTAACGAAAGCGCTTTAATCGAAAAAGCGCTTCTGTTAAACTGTGAAAAAAAACAAAACTACTAATTAAATGTTTTTGCAGGGGGGCTTTGCCCCCCTGCACCCCCCAATGTGGGGGGCTCCCCCCCTACTTCAATATTCTCACTCCAAGGTCGCACTACAGTGGAGTAAAGAAATATTCCCTTACTCGCACCGCAGTGCGACCAGCACACCACTCACACATACCCGAAATTGCTGCTTCGATGAACAGCAATTTCAGGTATGTGTGAGCGTGAATTTGACTTTTGGTGAAAGTTAAATTTGCGCAAGTGTCCGGGTTCCATATATTTATATATATATATATATATATATATATATATATATATATATATATATATATATATATAAAACATGCAGTGCAGTTATAACTCAGAACCATCCATCTCAATGGAGGGGGGGATGGGCCACATATAGGGACATGTTTCAAATATTGCTGTTACAAATGAAAACATTTGCTACAGCAACAGGGTGTGTTTCAGCAGACAATTACTGAAGGATATGAGGATGGAAACTGAAATGTTATGTCATTATTTACTGACATAAATCCTTGGATCATCACCGTGATTTACTTGACAAATACAAATAAATTGTGGAACTGAACAAAAGTATGGTCCAAACATCTGGACATTCTGTGAAAATCCTGGCAGTGGAGAGGTATGCTCAGAACCCCTTAATGCAATGAATCCGGACCAAGCCTGATAAAGTGGGGGGACAAAGGTCTGAAAATAGGGACATATCTAAAACAGTGAGTAGATAAGCTGAGAAAGTTGATTTAGTGACACTGTATGTCCTAACATATATCGACTGTATTATCACAATTCCAGGACTCAATTGCTTCTTTGATGTGTCAGGAATGCACAACAGTTATGGAGAGCAGACCAATGTTACCAGCCAGACAACTGGACATCCTACGAATATGTAGACATAACACAACATTAGGGAAACTACAATGAGCTGCCAAGCAATGTCCAAACTACAATCAGACTGACATAACACTACCCAAGTCCAGTTCTATAGCTGTGCACATGCATTAGCAAGTATAACAGGCACTACAGGGATGTAACACTAATGGAAAACAGACACTGGTGTGAAAGTGTATACCCCCAAACAATTGCATCACAGTTACAGCGACATACCAGTAAGCAAACTGAACACTACAGTATAATGACTGTGTGAGCAACAACATTAGCCCTACATATACTGTCCCAAGTCACAGTGTGGTGGGAATCTTGAGGTGTTATGGGACATGTCATGGTCTGCATGTACAAACACATACAGGCAATAGGGAACCAGAAAGTGGAGCAGCATGCACAGTTAGATAGAAAGGGCCCATGACACTCACATGTACCCCCTACCTAAACAGCCAAATAACATGTATACACTACACTGCTACACAATCCTGACAGTCTTTTAACAATGGGCAGACATACACAGACCTCTGAAATGTACAGTTTCCCACAGAATGTATACGCACAGGACTCATATCTATGGCAGCTTTCTTGTTACATGTCTGGGGGTCTATGACATCATTGGGATTGTAACAGGAATGAATGCAAAAAAAAAAAAAAAAAAAGTACAAACAATGGGCCAGATTCAGGAAGGCTTACACGGAGTTCAAGAGTAGTGTACGCCTCCGTGTAAGCCTCCCGATTCAGGTACAGCCCAAACCTCCGTGTAAGAGACAGCTAACACGTCTCTTACACGGACTGGGCGTGGAAATGCTCAATACCTCATTTGCAGCTCCAAGATATGCAAATGAGGTATCTGAGCGATCCACGAAGCAGAAACCAGTCCGTGTAACGGACGTGTTAGCTGCAGAAATGTACTCAGCTGACAACTGAGTACATGTCTGCAAAATCAAAAACGGAGCTATGTCAGCTCCAAATAAAGGGTGCATATGTGTCATTAAGCATGCCAATGGCCAAATATGTGGCCATTGGCATGAAAAAGTGTTGCAAAAATAAGTTATTTAACTTTTTTTTTTTTCACGGGATTATTGTGTTTAACTGCAGCGCCGCTACCTAAAACTGAAAACCGAAGCTTATAAGCCCACAATTGTGGGATTTATGTATTACATGGAATGTCAATGGAGGGACTTGCAGACTAAAAACAATATGGCCTCCGTTAGTGGTTGTCAAGGGAAGCTCCGTGTAAGATATGTAACTAAGCATTACTAGGCAATCCTATGTAAATGAGGGTTACAATACTGAATCACACTGCCACATAGGTAATGAGCACTTTCTGAGTAGTGTAAGAGTTAGAGAAGGGGGAGGAACAGAGTAAGAGGTAGGTGACATCACGGAGGGGAAGGATAGAAAGAAATGTCCCAGATTGGAGGGCAATGTAAGGTAACAGATGACAGACAGACATCAGGGGGGGAGGTGTGTCCCAACAGAACACTAGGAAAGTCAAGAAATTGAGGGTATACGCTATCCCTACACTCCAAGTTTCTTGATATACGTGCATGCGCGCGTGTAAGGCAGGTTCAACATGTGGGAGCGTGTTGCAAACTGTTTACAACGGTTTGCGCGGGCGTGCACGTGTGTAAGGCAGTGTGCGTGCGTTTTAGCATGAATCAGCCTAGCTAACACCGTGTAAGGATGTGTGCGCGTGTAACACTGTGTAGGGATGTGTGCGCGCGTTTAAGTGACTGTGAGCGTGTTTAAGCTGGTGTGCACATTGCTCCCCCTCAGGAAACAGAGAGGAAACAGGAAACAACCAAAATACAGGGAAACTGCCAGGGAATACTGCTGGAGTTAATTGGTGGAAACAATTACAGGCAGGCAATTACACAGGCAGACTAGAAGCCCAGCCCAGCACTTAAAACACAACAAAGAGCAGTGAAGGCTGTTTCTCACAAGAGATACTGCCAGAAGCTAAGCTATCAGAATTGAAAACTGAAATAAAGCTGAACTCAGAGCAGAAATGCTAGGGGCTGCCATGGCTATTATAATCAGGCATAGGCGAATTGCTGAGGGTGGTGACAATGCAGATGCTGACAGACAACCCAGAGTGAGGAGAAGGAGAAGAGTATACAGGCCCAGGGTCACCTACCATGGGTTACATGAGCTGGAGATAGTAGAGCTATAGAGTGGACAGAGAGCTCCTGCAGCAGATTGTTGAGCTGTGCAGGCCACACCTCACACACAGAACCAACAGAGGGGAACCCATCCCAGTGGAAACCAAGGTATGTGTTGGCCTAAGAATACTAGCAACAGGTACCTTCCAGAGACCAACTGGTGATATGATGGGGATATCACAGGCATCAGCCTCCAGGGTACTGCACCAGTTCCTGGATGCCATGTCACCACATGTCAGTGATCATATATATGTCCCTAATGACCGTGAAGTTGTGGCCAGCAATATGCGTCTCTTCCAGCAAATAGCGGGATACCCTGAGGTGCTGGGTGCAATAGACTGCACGCACATACGCATCAAAGCACCAGCCGGTGAGCGGGGTAGAGTCTACATTAACCGCAAGGGATACCCCTCCATCAACTGCCAGGTCGTGTGTGATGCCCAGGGCATAATAATGAATGTGTGTGCTGGCTGCCCTGGGAGCTACCATGATTCCCACATCTGGCATCTGACGCAGCTGTACCAATCATTTGCCAATGGGGACTTCCCACACGGACACCTAGTGGGGGATGCAGGTTATGCACTTGAGCCGTGGCTGATGACACCCATCAGAAATGCACACACACCTGAACAGGAACGCCATAATGAGGCACACGCACAAACACGTAATATCATAGAGAGTGTGTTTGGGCTGCTCAAGTCACGGTTCCGGTGTCTGGACACATCTGGTGGAGCTTTGCAGTACACACCAACTACATGTACCCAAATGATCATGATATGTGCTATGCTACATAATATGATCCTGGAAACAGCTGCAGCAGGACCAGCACAGGGCTGGGCCAAACATCCCCCCACCATTGCCAAGGCCACCACAGGCAGGGGTGACTCGGAGGAGGAACAACCTGACCTTGTCCCAGTAGGCAGAAGGAGGCGTGCCCAGTATGCCCTGGCCTTGGCAAAGAGGCAACGATAGCACATACGCTTGGTCAGTAGGAACACTGGGACTGATACCGCTCTGACTCACTCATACAGTAACAGGGATGCCTAACATGACACAACCTGCTTCCAAATGTACAGGAGTGTAGTATGTGTATCCGACAGAGGTGGCCCTGCAGCACCACCTGAGGCATGAATGCCATGTGTTAAGTAATGTAATATCATGTACAATATGCACACCTGAGGACCCCAACTAACATCCATATCCACGCATATGACCCTGTGGAAACAGCTGCATGTCATACAGTGATGTACATGTGCAAAAACATGGAACAAGATACAAAATGAGGGTGTCTAGCAATAAATAGCATGGATAACCACACACCCATGTTTGTACCACAACAAGAAGCAACATGGAATAGCCATGGTCAAAAAACAATGGCTAAAACTGACTACTACTATATAGCCTGCTGCAGACCACTGTCCTAATAGCAGGAACTGCCCCAGGCCTATGTCCATAGGTTCATACTAGGCTATCTGCCCTAGGGCATTAATAAGCCTAGGCCAGAGTTTTGTGGCATCTGCCAACCCTGCAAGTTGATGGATATGCCCATTATTTTGCTGTGCCTCTGTCAAGCAGTGATACTGAGGTTATCCCTGGGGTATACCTGCAATCTCCCATCCATTGGTCAAGATCTCACTTGAACAAAGCCAGTGAGGTGCTCAGCCCCACATGTACCAGGATGTTGTTCCACAGCATATGGACTCTCTGGGTGATGAATCTGTCCCTCCAGCACATCCTATTAATATCTGTGTTGAGGTTTAGGTCTCCTGCCCTTGTAGTTCTGATGGATGTAGAGGTCTTGAGGTGAAGCATGTTCATAAAGTCTGGGTTGGACATAGCCTTGTATGTCAGGCACAGATCACCTCTGAGCAGTCAGTAAGTGACTGAATACAGCTGGAATTCCTTCAGTCGGGCAGCATAAGAAATATGTTTGAGACCCTTTCACCTCCTGTCGAGGAATTTGTGGGCCCATCCAATCTGAATGGGGCAGTGTATGCAATCATTGGTGTGATGAGTACAGGGGAACGATGACCTCCCTTGATCTAGATGTGAATCACTGCATGATGAGGTGGCCAATGTAGAAGGCCTTCCAAACTACCCTGGCAATGTGAGTGTCAAGCAAAAGGTCACTGTCAACCTGGGTGCCCAGGTCCCTGATAACCTACGTTGTGCTTAGCATAAGAAATATGTTTGAGACCCTTTCACCTCCTGTCGAGGAATTTGTGGGCCCATCCAATCTGAATGGGGCAGTGTATGCAATCATTGGTGTGATGAGTACAGGGGAACGATGACCTCCCTTGATCTAGATGTGAATCACTGCATGATGAGGTGGCCAATGTAGAAGGCCTTCCAAACTACTCTGGCAATGTGAGTGTCAAGCAAAAGGTCACTGTCAACCTGGGTGCCCAGGTCCCTGATAACCTACGTTGTGCTTAGAGGATTGCCACCTAGATGGGAAGTAGTGGTAACCTTGTTCTTCCTGAAGGGTATGGCTATGCATTGTTTAGTGTTTAATGTAAGGCCATGGCCGTGGCACCAGTTATCTGTGTCTATGAGACCCTTCTGAAGGATGTCTGTGTCAGATGGGTTTCCAGCTATGCTTCCCAGTTTGCAGTCATCTTCAAACTTTGTCAGCCATAATCCTCCTGTGTTTGCTCGTACTTCTGAAAAGTAGATACTGAACAAATGTGGGCCCAGGACTGAGCCCTGTGGGACACCACTTGTGACAGCTCTGGAGTGTGAACTGGCACCAGCAACTTTGACCCTGTGTGTTCCGTCACTTAGCCAATTTGCAACCCATGCTGTGATGTATGGGTTCACAATTAAGCTGGTGATGTTTTCAATGATACCTGAGTGGGGTATTGTGTGAAAGCCTTTGCCAGGTCAAGGTAGGCTGTGTGGACTGCCTTGCCCACGTCAATGGCCTGGGTGAGTGTTTTGAAAAAGTCAACCAAGTTTAAAAGGCATGATCTGCCCTTGACAAAGCCAAACTGGATTGGATCCAATGTCTGCAAGTCCCCTATGTCTTCATTTAGAATTCCCATTATGATCCTCTCCATAGCTTAGCAGAACAGGCTTGTCAAGCTGATGGGATGGTAGTTTCTGGGGTTGGTGGAGGCACCTCCTTTGTGAAGTGGGTCCACCATTGCTGTATGCCACTCCTTGGGAACATATCCTGAGGTGAGGCTAAGATTAAACAGCTGCCCTAACTGCGGGTGTAATTACTCATTGAGTTCATGGAGCACACAACTGGGGACACCATCTGGTCCCATGGATAAAGTGTTTTCTGCCTTGGATTGAGCAGTTCCCACCCCAGCAGTGGAGATGTTTGGGGGCTACAATCCTCTGGTGTACATACCCCCAGTTGGGGAGGGGAGAAATCTGCACTGAACCTGTCAGTCAGTATGTTGCCAATGTCTGTAGGTGCAGTGATATCAACATTATTCTGAACTAAGTCTGAGCATATCTGGGAGTTTCCTCCCAGGTTTCAAACATAGGTAAAAAGGCCTCATGATTGTCCCTGGAGTCCTGAGTGGGTTTACTCTCAAAACATGCCTCGGATGATTGTATGGGGGAACCCAGTGTTTTACTCACAATGAGCAGCGGTGCCTTCCCCCCTATGGATTACGCTCTATCTTGTAGTAGCTCCTTCCTTGTGTTGTACAGCTTGTTTATGGCTAGGGTCCACCAGACTGGATGCTTGCCTGTGGTACAAAGAGTCATTATTATTTGGGATTGCCTGAACCATGCAGTCCTGGAGGTGCTGGTAGAAGGCATTTCTAAGTGATACAGTGGCTTGGGTAATGGTGTCTGCTGGCCTGGGGGCCTTGAAAGAGACCACACCAGTCCTCAGAAATGTGAAGTCGGCATTTGAGAAGGTCTTCACCGTTTCATTTCCCATCTGGGGTGTGGGTGGGATGTGGACTCCCACTGAGAATAGTCCATGATCTGATCTCACCAATGATGGGTATATGTCTGGTGTTGAACAGTGTGACCCCATGTTCGTGATGATGTGTTCTAGTATGTTGCCTCCACTTGAGGGATTGGGACCAGTTGTTCCATGGCATTTCAGTGTATGAACTCTTGGAACCTTTGTGTTAGAGTGTTGTGGCATGATTAGTGATCCCAGTCTATATGTGGATAGTTGGAATCACCCAGTAGGATGGTGTTTTGAAATACATTTATCCCCTTCAGTGTTTGCAGGATAGCTGTGTGAGGTACCTGAGTTTGAGTGGGTGGCATGTAACATGCTACAAACTGCAGAGCAGTCTTGCCTACGGTCACTGGCACCTGGATGGTCTCTGATGCATCGTGTGTTGCCACCAACCATGAGGTGAGGGTGTCCTTGATGAATATGGACACCCACCATCCTTCTTGGTGTTGTCGGGATGCTGGTGCCAGAATGCATGATATGAGGTAACACCCGATAGTGCCGGGGTGCTGTCAGAAGCTGTGAACCAGGTTTCAGGCACAGCACAGACATCAATGTGCTACATACTGAGAAGGGCATAGAGTGTGTGCAGCTTGAGGTTGAGACCTTGGGCATTGAGCAGCATTACCCTTAGTGTCTTTCCTTTACTGTGTTCTAGGGTGGTAGGTGTAGAATCTGAGTCTTGCATAAAAAAGGCACAATGGGGGTGGCAAGAGCATCATCTGAAATCCGGAAGCCCAGGGGTGACAGGTGCAAGCCGTCCCTTGCAAATCACTGTGGCCTGTCCAGCATGTCATCCCAGGCAGACAGACATTGGACCCGCTTAGAATGACACCATAGTCTAAGCAAAATACTACAGCTGATCATCTTGTCTCTGTTTATGTGGCATCATACTTGGTGAAGGTAGGATACTGCCGAAGGTCAGGGTCATACCTGACTGGCCTACATAATCAGAGGGATCCTCTATGTCTCTTTCCATGTAGTCCAGGGAGGTACATCTCAGGTCGTTCACACCAGCATGGATTATGACTGGGTCAGACCTGTACTTGCAGTTTAGTGACCTGAGTGCTTGCATTATGTGGTGGATTCCAGTGCCCGATAGGCAGCTTACTGTGACCTCCTCTGTACCTGATCTGGTGAGTGGGACATCAGTGTGTCTGACTATGGAGTCACCTATGACAAATCTCTGTTTGGACATGGCCTTGCATGTCAGGCACATGTCACCTCTAAGCAGACGGTATGTGAGTGAATAGAGTGTGAGTGTCGTCAATCTGGCAGCATATGACAGCTGTTGGGGTTCCTTGATCCTTTAGGTGGGGGACAGTCAGGGTGTCTCCAATTGCTGCAGATGTTGTGTGAGATACAGCCAGAATAGGGCATTCGACTCGATCACCGGTCTGATAAGTGAAGAGTACAGGGGAACAATGACCCACTAGATCTGGATGTGAATCCCAGCCTGATCAGGTGGGCAATGTAGAAGGTCTTCCTAGCCACTTTAGCAATGTGAGTCTCAGAAGAATGGCGACTGTTAACCTGGGTCCCCAGGTCCATGATAACCTCCTCTGTGCTTAGAGGATTGCCACCTATATGGTAGCTTGGGGTCACCTTGCTTTTCCTGAAGGGTATGTCTACACATGTTGTGCACTCTGACTTCAGGCCATGGCCCTGGCACCAGCTATCAGTTACTGTGAGTCCCTTCTGAAGGATATCTGTGTGTGATGCACTGTCCACTATGGTGCCCAGTGTGCAGTCATCTGCTAACATTGTCATCCAAAGTCCTCCCATGTTGGCCTGTACTTCTGGGAAGTACATGACAAACAATGGGGGCCAAGGACTGAGCCCTGTGTGACGCCACCTGTGACCAGCCTGGAGTCTAACATAGTGCCAGCAACTCTAACTCTGTGGGTCCCGTCCTTAAGCCAGTTTGCAACCCATCTTGTGACATATGGGTTTACATTTCAGTTGTTAGGGTTTTCCACAATACCTGAGTGGGGTATTGTGTTGAAAGTGTTTGCAAGGCCAAGGTAGGCTGTATGGACTGCCTTTCCCCAACAATGGCCTAAGTGACCAATTTGAAGATGTCAACCCAGTACAAAAGGCATGATCTGCCCCTGACCAAGCCAAAATGGGATGGGTACAATGTCTGCATGTCCCCTATATCTTTGTTTATGAGCTCAATTATGATCCTCTCCATAGATTTGCAGACTACACTTGTTAAGCTTATGGGGCAGCAATTAACAGGGTCTGTAGAGGCACTGCCTTTGTGCAGATGTGCACAACTGGACCCTAACCAGGCTGTTGTGCACACTATGGAAATGTAAAGCAGTGATAGGACTAAAGGCCAGAATACTGACCACCACAGTGAAAGTACTGAAACACTACACTAGACAGTGCTACAGTGTTAGGTCAGTATGAACGGATGTTGACAATTGTGTGCAAAGTATCCCATGCAAAACCTGCAGGCACAGTATACTCCCTGTTTTGTTCACACAAAAAGCATTCGGACAGTAACTACACAACATGGCACAGAACACACAACCATAAACTTCAGGTATTTGTTGAAGGTCACACTCATCCACAAATGTGATGGGCTGCAGAGTTCAACATATGTAAAGCCCACACTGGACATGCTCACACACTTAGATAAATGAGACATCTTTTACACAACATGCCACGGGAAGGCTGAACTGGGCATGCTCACACACTTGGTCCAAATGTTACCCCTAGCAAATGTGAAAACACACCAGAGGATGCTCATCCCCCTTTCTAGACACTGATGATGTCAGCACCCTATAAGTATATTGGAGAAAAGGGTTTTCTCAGTAATCCGAATAGCGCGCCGTGCTAATGCGTCTGTCTCTAGTGTCATAACATAGTTAGGTAGGGGTTTGAATCCAGCAGGTGGCAAGTGTGTGTGAAGGGGGGTAAGTGTGTAAGTATGTATGAAAGAAACATCCCTTTTGGCAACTGGGAAAACACACCACAGGATGATCATTCCACTTTCTAGACTCTGATGATGTCAGCACCCTATAAGTATATTGGAGAAAAAGATTCTCTCAGTAATACGAATAGCGCGCCGTGCTAATGTGTCTGTCTCTAGTGTCATAACATAGTTAGGTAGGGGTTTGAATCCAGCAGGTGGCAAGTGTGTGTGAAGGGGGGATAAGTGTGTCTGCAAGTGTGTATGAAAGAAACATCCCTTTTGGCAACTGGGAAAACACACCACAACTTTCTAGACTCTGATGATGTCAGCACCCTATAAGTATATCAGGGGAAAAGAAATCCCCCAGTAATGCGAATAGCTCGCTGTGCTAATGCATCCGTCTGTAGTGTCTTAACATAGCTAGGTAGGGGTTTGAATCCTGCAAAGGGAATGTATGAGTGTGGTTTATGTGTGTGCACTATGCTGGGAGGGTTAACTGCCTTTTGCCAACTGGGAGAACACACTACAGGGTGCACATCCCTCCTCCTACACACAGATGATGTCAGCACCCTCTAAGTACAGCATTAGTAAGGATGTCTCCAACTACTGCAAATAGCACACTCTGCTAATGTGTCTGTTTCTACTATCATTGCACAGTTAGGTATGGGTTTGAATCTTGCAAATGGAAAGTATGTGTTTTACTGTTGGTGAGGTTAGTGTGTGTGCACAATGATGGGGTGGGATGTGGCTTTTGCCACATGGGGCTATGCACTGCAGGGTGGTCATTACCCTTAACAAGCAGTGATGTTGATAGCACCCTATACAAACAAAACTACAAAACAGAAGGTGGTGGTACTGATAACACATGTAAGGTAACACTTCTTCAAGTAATGTCCACAAAACGGAGTAGGATAATCAAACAATTCTTTTATTCTATACAGACAACATGACAACAGACAAGTAACTGCCAGTACTCAGTATAGTGTTACATGCTACTGTAACACGCACATGTACCCGAATATACCTAGATAGTGTTCTGAAGCCTGAATGTGGCAAGTGTGTGGATGTGGGATGTGTCTGTGTGTGCATTTCCGTATGGGAAACATGTTTGCTGTGGCAATCAGGGTACTACAGTACCTGATACACATTACATCTACCAACTGATGAGGTTGCCTGAACCCTGTGAGTACAGGTAGAGAAGGGGATGCCAGTAGTAAACAACATAGTGCACTTCTGAAATGTGTACCTGTCATGTATCAACAGCTACTCATGTAGGGTGATAAATAATAGGAATGGCAGGTGAGTGTGTGCATCTGTGTGGGTAGCAGGGTGTGTATAGATGCATGTGTGACAGAACAGATACATGTAGCTGAATCTACATAACAGCACAAGATGCGCATTGCCATAGTCAATGTTAGCATGTGATGGTGTGCAGCTGGTACACTTTGTTAAGTAGTATGGGTGCAGATAACAATTGAGGACATTCATACAGTTACTGCAGCAGGACTGCTGGGATATACACACATTTATACTGCAACAGTCAACAGTTACCAACATGTTACTACTTATACACATCTATGTAGTCACCCTGTGCATCAGCAACGTGTTTACCTTTACCTGCACCGATGTTGTAGTATGCAGGAGGTGGCACAGTGTCATCATATGCACAGGGTGTGGGTTAGGTATGCCCAAGCCGGCCACTGGTAACACCAATTGACATGTGTGTGTATGTGTGTTTGTGAGGGGCAGCAGTACAGGGTGGACCGTTGTTGGTGCAGTGTGTGTATGTATGTGTTTGCCCTAGGTGTTAGGTTTCCAGGTTTCTGCATGTGTGTAAGCACGCACACAGTCCCACATAATGGCTGCCATGTACAGGGTTTTGTGGACAGCCACAGACTGCACCTGTCAGGTCATCCAGATCAGTGTCTGTGGGCACGGACACGGTACCTGTGCCTGGCAGGGGTGCTACGGGCCGTATCCGGTACTAACCCAGACTGGGTACTGTCATCGGAAGCAGGGGTGTGTTGACTGGACACAGTTCCCTGTTGGGACTGTCCAGAGCCACGTGCACGTGGTCTCCTGGGGCGTCTGGATGACAGCACAGACCCAGCATTGCTGGGGCTGGTGCTGGCACTTGAGGCGCGTGAGTGGGCCTGTTGTCGTCCGCGGCCACTGCCAGCTGGTGCTCTTGCTGGCATACGGCCACGTCGACGTCGCAAACGCACACAATCGCCCTGGCCCATGGACATCTGGTTGTGGAGCAGCTGTTCTATGCCCCCACAATGTCTGTCAACGACATCTGTGAAGTTACGGATAGCATTCGCAACATCATGCATGCCGTCTGTCATGGCTATGCGACATGCTCTCAGCTCCCTCAGACCCTGTCTGGTGTACCTTTCCATACGTGCCTGTGCCTGCATGACAGTTCTAAACATAGTGGAGGTTGACATACCTCCTTGGGCACGTCGGCCAGAGGCAGTACGCCACGGATGCCCCACGAGAACCCATGGGCGACTGTCTGCATGGTACCATTGGAGGCCTCTGCACATGGCTGCCTTGTGAGGATGCATGTACCACAGGTACCACATTACCCTGATCTATGCCCACTGCTGACTGTCCATCACCTAGGGACAATGGTGACAAAGGATGTAATGGCAGGATGACTGTGCGCATTGACGGGGTTGAAAGCTGTGTACTGTCAATTGGCTGACCAATGGCGGACCCAGACACACCTTCCTGCACCATTACAGACATTTCATCATCATCAGTACCTGGGGCACAAGATTCAGGTTCCCTGCTGCAGGTCACCAGAGCAGCACCAGAACCTACGGGAGGAAAACATGGAACACAGATTACAGTCTCAATACATATTTGAAAGAGATGCACTTCAATACTAATGCACACATTCAGAAATGGACACATGCACTCATGGACACTAACACACATGCACACTTGGGCACAGGCACACTTGCACACATGCACACCCACAGTAAACACACACATCAGTACCGTGTTACACTACTCAATTTACTACCTGTCAATTACAGTTATTGTGAACACAGTCACCAGCATGTCTACTACAGAGTTACACTACTCTTCCTAGTTTTATAAATTGTTTTACAGATAATTTTAAAAGACTCACCAGCATGTATGGCCTGCCTCATTGCTACATGGGAGGGACCTGGAAGTGTGAAGAGAGTAATGTCAGTGGGCACATGTGTGCCATTCATTTTGCACATGATACAGTACAGTAGTACACTAGTTCCCTTATACACATCAGCTGCACATCATGTCTGTATATATATCATGATGACAGATACATACCACATGCACACCTTATGCATGCATGAAGTAACAGCGTACAGAACAGTCATATGTACATACCAGGAGTTAACTCTAATCTCACCCTTACCTCTCTTCAAACGTCAACTCAAACTGTACTTCCAAACCCACTGGCTTTGTTCTTCTTGGAGTCCAGGCTAACGTCCCTCTCCCTACCCTCTCTTCACCTTTAACCCCTCATTGTGCATAGAAACTAGCTTCTACCCTGTTTCTTTCACCTTGATGTCCTTCTATGCTCTGACCTACTTCTCCCATCCCTCCCACCTCCTCTTGACTGTCTTCCTTCTTTTCCTCACTTCCCTTCTTGACTCCTGCCTCTTCCATATCATTGTATCTGTCATACTCCTTCTACTTCTCTACCCTTCTGAGCCCTAACTATTATGTATATGGCTTTTGCCTTATTGCATAACCATTATGCTTTAGGTAGGATTGCTTTGAAACCAACGGTACATTGTGTATGACTCTAAACTGTTTGACTTCCTTACATGTATGTTGATTTAATTAACAGGCTGGTGTACAATTCTATTATGTTGGCTGTCTGTAATGACAACTTGTCTGTCTGCCTTTATTACGTTATGTGTGGAGCTTTTCTCCACAGGCCTCTACTGAAAATGAACTTATATCCAGCTAGACTATCTGGGTCAACAAATGTAAAAGTAATAACAATAAATGAATATGGCATCTTACCTGCACGCTCGCTGTCTTGCTGCTGTGCGGATCCAACCTCCATCAGGATGCATGATGGTTGCTGTTGTTCTGGGGCTGGATCCACAACACTTAGCAGTAGCCCCTCCTGTCTGGTGAGGGGGGGATGTGTGGCCACCCCCCCACCTGTAGCAGCCTGTTGCCTGTGGATATCTGCAGCACGCTGGCGGACATTTCTTATCAAATCACTGCAGTGATGTCTCACCTGCTCATATGTCCTATCATGCATGCCAACATCATTTATCCTGCTAACAAGGTTTTGCCACAGTGCAGACCTCTCCTGCTGATTCTGGGTGGTGCGTGAGAACAGGATGGCATAGTCACGCACCAGGCTCTGGTGGATCATGTCATCCTCTGCAGCAGAGTAGGCAGGATTCCGTTTAGGTGCCATGTCTATCTGGAAAGGTACACAAACAGGTCATCAGCATAGTATCTCAACAATACATGGTACACATTCTATACAGGTAGTGTTAACTTCTACTTATTACTGATTGGTTAAAACCTGATTACAGTGTAGCTATCATTCTATGTCATTTGTACTAAGTACTTGGCCTTCAGACCAGTTGTTTTACATTAGGGAGGTTGGTGGCAAGCACTGTGGTGGCAGGACACATATCTTTCATCCATTGAAGTTGGGAACTGCTGATTGTGGGCCCAGTGTACAAGTGTATTACTTCTGGTATGGGCAGTTGGCCTTCAGGCCAGTTATTTAACATTAACGAGGTTTGTGGTCTGCACCCATGTGTGACAATAGGCTGTACCCTGCCATTCATAGCTGGGGACATCTGGTTTCAGGTTTATAGTGCCTGCATATCTGAGCTGTATCTTACTGACATTGCTACACCTTGTTTGTTGTAGCAAACACTACATCCAGGCCTCCTGCATCTACCTTTGTTTATATGCTTGTTATCTGTTAGCTTGTTATTTCACTGGTATGCTACATCCACATAGTACACATCTTTGCAACACATCTGTGACTCACTACTGTTATCTGCATTGCTTACTGTACGTACTTCCATGTTACACATGACAGCAAGTGACTGCTTGTCATTGTTGCATTTACTTCATTGTGACACATTGCACTTAGGTTACCTGGCATTTGCTCACTGACACTTTTATATCAGTCAGCAGTTGTAGGTAATGTCAGTACACCCTCACTCCCCACTGGACCTTGTTTTCAATCATTAGTGATTACAGAGTTCACAATAGTATTCTAGCATGTCCAGAGGTCAGTTGTCAGTTCCCTCCTCAGTCCAGCTGGTGAGTGTGGTACTCCAGAGACAATGTTAGAACAGATGCATGTACACAGACAAACCCCTCCTCCTAACAACAAATTCAAACTCATGTGAGTGATGCAACCATATACCAGACTGGAGGCTAGGCTCTGTCTACTCAATACCGCCATAACCAGTCACGTGGCAAAGGGGATCACTCACTACACTTCCAGTCTCATGTAGACCTACCACAACAGCGGACCTAACACATGATCACACATGATCATACTTGTAGGCTCAGACCACAGCTCTGCCTATGCAGCAGAGACCTCCTAAGCAGACATCCAGGCAACCACTACCACATAAACGAACATGTGCAACACATATCACACAAAGTCAATGTGCTGAACACTCACAGCCATTAACAGTTAACAACACACCTCATACACCTGTACTAGGTGCCTCTATCATCAGGCACACTCACATCACGTTCACCAGGCTTAACGAGGTGAGGGTCACGGTGTGCAGCCTGTCAGGCACTATGAACTGCCACATAACACAAACAGTCAGGTAACCCCAAGGCAGGTACAGGTATGACTCAGTCAATGTCCATGCTGCTGTGAATGGCCTGACACATTCCTCCCTGGACTACATGACATGAGACATTACAGAGCTCTCTGAGCACGTAGCCGAGACAGTTTGACCCTGACCTTGAGTAGCATCCTACCCTCACCTAGAACAATGCCACAATATCAAGGCACGATGATCCCTTCCAACAATTGACTGACATACTGGTGTCATTCACAGGTGTGCCAATGCCTGCCATCTTGGGGTGGTATGCTTTGCTAGGGACAGCTTGCACCTGTCACCACAGTCCTATTGACATTTGGCGGAGCCTCCTGCTACACCCATAGTGCCTGTATTAGGCAAGGCTCATAAGGCAAACCCACATCCATTTGTATCACAAAGGATGAGGAAGTAAGAGTGATGCTACTCAACACTGGACGTCTAGACCCAAGGATGCACGCACCCAAAACCCTACCTAGCATTCTGGACATCGATATCTGTGCAGTAACATGAACCTGTTTCAGGTTTCACAGGAGCACACCAGTACTACCACGTTATAGCTGTTACCATTCTTGTCGGCCACAACACTTGAACAAGGGAGGGGAGTATCAGTATTCAATGCAGACTCCCACGCCGACATTGGTGGCACAGTACAACATAGGTGTTAGGCCATTGAGTACAGAAGACGAGTTGGAGACCTGGGGAAGAAACATGGTAGCGGTCTGTCATTTGTCTACCACATGGCCAACGTGGATTGACAGACATGTTATATAGACCAGCTAATCATGACTGATTCACATGTATGGCAGGAGGTCATTGTGCCTCTGTACTCATCCATCATCAGGCCTATAATTGCGTACAATGCACCTTTTGGGATGTACCTAACCAGACACCTACAGCAACTGGTACAGGACAACAGTACATCATCAAGGGGATGCAATGGCTCACACAGATGTCATATGCTGCCCAGGTAAAGTGAATCCAGCTGGACTCAGTGGCATACTGCCTGTTCAGAGGCAATCTGTGCATGCCATATACAGCCATGTCCTACCTAGCAGTAATGAACGTGATGCACCTCAGGCAATCAGAGTCCCATACAGCCACATGCTCAGGAGAGCTGGACCTCAGCACTGACATACATGGACATGCTGGAGGGGCATATTCTAACCGAGAGGCTCCCTTCACTCTGTAATGAGCTCACACTACTGGTTAGGCAGAGTCCCTCATTGACTCTCTTCCATAGGAATCTGGATGAGTGGATGGAGATCATAGTTGTACCCCAGGTATCACTTCTATGTCGCTGTTAGACAGAGGCAAAGTATACTAAAGTCGGACAAGGGCATAGCAGCATAAGATGTGATTGGGTGGCAAAGACAAACACATTCTACTAGGCTTACCAATGCCCTAGGGCAAATAGCCTAGTATGAACCTATGAACTGTTCATTCTCAACTGTTCGAGCTCATTACAGAGTGAAGGGAGCCTCTCAGTTAGAAATTTGCCCCTCCAGCATGTCCATGTATGTTCTATTCAGTAAACACCACTTGCTCAGAGGTGACCTTTGCCCAACATACAAGGCCATGTCAAACCCAGATTTGATGAATATGCTTCACCTAAAAAACCTAGATCCATCAGAGCCACAAGGGCGGGAGACTTAAACCTCAACACGGCTATTAATAGGACATGCTGGAGGGATAGATTCATCACCCAAAGACTCCCTATGCTGTGGAACAAAATCACGGTATATGTGAGGCAGAGCACCTCGCTAGCCTTGTTCAAGAGAAATCTTGACCAATGGATGGGAGATCGCAGATATACCCCAGGGATTACCTCCGTGTCACTGCTCGACAGAGGCACAGCAAAATAATGGGTATGGTTCCCCATACTAAAGGGGTGGCGTAAGCCACAAAACAATGGGCTAGGCTTGTAAATGCCCTCGGGCAGATAGCCTAGTATGAACCTATGAACATGTGTGTACTGCTATAGTACATCTGCCATATGTTGCATGTGTGTGTGTTGTGGGGGATGCACAGGTAATGGCCAGATACTTCTGCACAGGTGACATATCTGACACATTCTGGGTGTTCATCCATACATACTGGATGTGTGCTGCCATCCAACCCTGTGATGTGGACACACATTACTCAGCCTGGATATACATATCTGAACAACACCACAAGCACAGTACACTACCTTGCTATGTATGCATGTTATTACACAGTTATTCAGTAGTTATGACAGTGATGCTATCCATGCAGCCCACTGGGCCAGTGGAAGCCACAACACACACCGCCAGCACCTTTGCATATGCGTACCACAGACATCCCACATACTGCATGTACTGCGCACACAGTTATCTAACCCAGAACAACTGCACACCACTTATTAATCCTGTCCAGTGGACTACAGATACAGGCATATTGTATAACAATAGTAGGAGGCTACTGCAGCACAGGGCAGATTCACATGATGGGAAGGCATCTGTTGTCTGCAGTGTTAAGATGCTTCACATTCACCAAATGCACAGATATTGCCAACATTGTTGCAGACAGTTTAGGTGCAGGTACCCCCATTGTCCTACACACGTGTTATTAGTTATCCCAGATGACTGTAACCTCCCTATCCTCTCACATGTCCAGGTGAGAGCCACCCTCATCATTGCAGAACACATATCACTGTTACGAAATGGTATCCCTGGATGTGTGCTACATTCACCCCTGGAGGACATAGCACCACATGACAGACTGATATTAATCCCTGGCCATACTACAGGATATGTACCTGAACAGTGCCATACATACACAGTGGTCCCACACCAATGAGGAGGAACCTCTACTGACCCTGGGAACTACTGCATCATATGCACAACTGGCCTTGTGTTCTAAGCTATGGAAGTGTTAATTATGGCCCACATGTACAACAATATTACATATGTTTATATTTCATGACTATGTACACACAACCTATCTCATGGACATACCTATAGATAGTGAACTATGATACATTTGGAGGTGTCACAGTATACACAGGATTAACCTGCTACTTTGCATTACCTGTGTTTGTGGCAGCTGTTGGTGTGTCACTGGTGCTGCTTGAAGTTTGCTGCTGCTGCTGCTGCTGGCTGTCTTTATTTCTGTTTTGTTCTGTTTTGTTCTCTCTCTGTCTCTCTCTCTCTCTTTCTCTGTCGGTTTTGTGCAATGAATGTATTGCATGAGTGTAGTGTGGGTACTCATTGCTTTTGTAGGTATCTGCATAGGTCCATGTGATGGCCTCTGCACCAATTGTAAGGCAGCATTTGCTAATTGCATGCAGCTGGGTGTGTACTGATTGCATGTCTCACTGTGATTTCAGGACACTGCTATAAAAGGGTATGTGAGATAGGCGTTGCCCTTTCAGATTGTAGGGCGTGGACCATGCTGGTATGCTGTTGACAGTGTTTTGTTTGTGTGAAGGTTAGTACATCTACCATGCTTCATGCTGTGTTGTAGATTCAGGTTGCTGCATTTATCTTGCCTCTTCCCTATAGTGAGTGTGTATGCATACTGACACCTACAACTATATGTCATATGTATTGCTATATAAATATATATATATATATCTGTGTACATATACATACTTTCATATATGTACATTAGTTGACATTATTGGGTACAAGCTAACAATTAGCAGGGCTGTTTCTGTTAACACTACACTAGTATGGGAACCCAGTAATTGGGACTATAAAAGTCTGCATGACATGCTTTGGGTAGTAGACATACTATATTGCCTTTATCTTCATTCATACTATTACGTGTTCCACTTATTTAGCACTATATTCCTGTATGAGAGTCATGGCTTAGTGGTAGGTCATACAGACTAGTGTTACAATGGTCTTGTGGTAGGGCCTACTAGTATGCTCATATTCTGCTTTTGAGTTGAGTATAGGGCCTATCAATCAAAGTGCTGGAGGCACCTTTAAGCAGTTAAAGGGCTTAGTAGGTCTCACAGGAGCCAGGCTGTGTTGCAGATTCTGGTTGCTGCATATATCTTCACTATTTCCTGTAGTGAGTGTGTATGGCTACTGAGACCTACAACTATATTTCATATGTATTAATATAAATTTATATATATGTATGTGTAGATATACATACCTTCACATATGTACATTACCTTACATTATTATGTACAAGCTAACAGGTAGCAGGGCTGTTTCTGTTCACACTGAACTAGTATGGGAATCCAGTAATTTGGCCATTAAAACTCTACCTGACATGCTTTGGATAGTACATCTCCTATATTGCCTTTATACTGATTCCTACTATTACATGTTATATTTATTTTAGCACTGTGTTCTTGCAAAGCAGGCATGGCTTAGTGGTAGGTCATACAGACTGCTGTTACCAAGGTCCTGGGTTTGAGACTGACAGTGGGAATTCTTTTTACTTTGCAAACTTTCAAACTGAGTACAGGACTTGTCAATCAAAGTGCTGAGGCCACCTTTAAGCAGTTAGAAGGGTAAGTAGGTCACACAGGGGTCAGGCTGTGTTGCAGATTCAGGTTGCTGCAATTATGTTCACTGTTTCCTGTAGTGAGTGTGTATGGCTACTGAGACCTACGACTATATTTCATATGTATTAATATATATTTATATATATGTATGTGTAGATATACATACCTTCACATATGTACATTACCTTACATTATTATGTACAAGCTAACAGGTAGCAGGGCTGTTTCTGTTCACACTGAACTAGTATGGGAATCCAGTAATTTGGCCATTAAAACCCTACCTGACATGCTTTAGATAGTACATCTCCTATATTGCCTTTATACTGATTCCTACTATTACATGTTATATTTATTTTAGCAGTGTGTTCTTGTAAAGCAGGCATGGCTTAGTGGTAGGTCATACAGACTAATGTTACCAAGGTCCTGGGTTTGAGACTGACAGTGGGAATTTATTTTTCTTAGCAAACTTTCAAACTGAGTACAGGACCTGTCAATCAAAGTGCCATAAAGGCACTTTTAAGCACTTTAAACCAGGTCTGCGCTCATTTGCGCGGAGCTCACGCATGCGCACTGGCGGTGAGCTCCGCTAACACAAGCGCACACCCGCGCTATTTTCTTTGAAAGAAAAGAAAAAGGGGTGACAGGAAAGTGGTGAAAAAGGGGTCACAAAGAGGGTAAGACAGTAGGGAAACAAGCGTGGGATTTGCAGGAGGGATGTAGGTAAGGCCCATAGATGCCCATGTCTTTGGCAGCAACAGCTGTGCATTTCCATGTATTTTGGTGAGACATTAGAAACCTTTCACCGCTGAGAGAGGTGTCAGGACAACATTAATAGTTGTTGTAGAGCCAATTGTAATTAACTGTTTCAATGTCAAGCAGACATGTGTGCGACATGGACAGCTATGTATGGGGCGTAATTTTTTGTGGGTACAGAGTGCCCTTTTTTTTTTTTTCAGGTGAGAGTGGTATGTCAGGTGAAGGAAGTCGGTATAGCTGGGGAGGTAGGTTGGGTAGGTTAACAGACAAGACAGACAAGACGCATACAGGGGCGGTGTATGACACACGTGGGGGGGGTTACACAATTGACGGGGACGGAGGTTGGGATTTCCAAGATGCATGAGCCCACAGATGGCAACAGTGGAACTGATATCCCCACCCATAGGCAGTTGCCACTGTTCCTTCACAGCCCAGGACGGGGCTGTGCTGGGGGCTGTGTAGGCGGGGCAACGGCCGGGGCCGTTAGCTGTGCCACACGAGCCTCGAGCTGGCATAGGGGCCCAAGAACAGTGTCTTGGATCTCCCTTCGCACCACAGACCGGACACCGCGGAGGGTGAGTGGACGAACCCCTCCGGCCACACTTGCAGAGGGGGGACGGGCCCCATCCCCTGCAGTGCTTCCACCCGAAGGTGGCACAGGGCCACCGGAGGGGGGTCTGGCCTGGGCACTAGTGCCAGGTGCAGTCACCAGCTGAGGTGGGAGAGGTGGGTCCGCTGGGACCTGCCTTCCCAAGCATTCTAGGTTTGTGAGTAGTTATGTTAGTTTGGGTTAGTGGCATTGTATTCCATTCAGATTAGTTGTAACAGCATGCATTGGTATTCCCATCAAACAAACACCCAGATATTAACACCATTGAACAAGGAGCATATCAATATCACATGCATTATTTGAACAGAAATACACAGTCAAACAACATGCAGGGTTGATTAATGGCAACAGGCCATCAGATTTGCAGGTATGAACAGGGCACATGCACGAACAGACATGCATATATTTTTGAAACGGACAAATGTCCATGATTAATGAAATGTTCACATACCATTATTTAGTGGGTGTTGTTATATGGAATTATAGGGTTGGGCGGAGATAGAAAGTGATGACACATTCATATGTTACACATTGATTTACATTTATAATAGGTACACAATTAAGTTGAGGCTGATGTTTCAAAATAAATTTTATTTGACTGTCAAGCTACACCTGTTACAAATACATCACTATCCTACTTATTTTGAATCTGATCAGATACATCATCCTGCTACACTTTGATGACAGGACAGGGGACAACTATGGCTGTTTAGTCTGTCAGATAATCATTCATTCTATCTGCAAATTGTTTACTGTGATCACCATATACAGCATTTGGCTAGACATTCCAGGTTTTGACACACTGAAATCAGTTTGGTATATTAAGTTGTACTTCCCACATGCATTTAGTTCTGTAGAAACACACTGGGGCTAATATATTCCGGGGTTATTACTACTTTATTTATTCATACATGACCCTTTCTGTCAGTCTCACACTTCCTGCAAATTCACAGTTCAGGTTGCTACTTCTAGGCTTTGTTCACATGTTAGACTAGTGGTGATTCAAACACTTTCCAACAGCCTCACTTCTGTCATGATTCAGCATTTCAACAGGGGATATATCTCACATGTGACTACCTCAGATTCTGAAGCTGTACTCTTGAGACTACTGCAGGTTACACTATATTTAATTAATGGTGGGACATCTGTATGACAGCACTGTTTAATTCTATCAATTATATTTCCAGTTACACTTGCATACTGATGAACTTGTTGCAGCCATACCTGCAGACTTTCAAATCTTGCTTGCACATTATATTACTTTTAATCAATACACTGCAGTGTTCTGATACATGCTACAGTATAATATTTATTTACAAGTACTGGGTGGGGTTACTAACCTGCATGGTGGCGCATCCACACCAGCCTACGGGCATGCATCTTGCGATTCGTAGAGCGGACACCTGCAGCTGTAATACAAAAGAAGTAATATTGGACTACACATCTCCATGGTATCAGCTAGTTGAAATCCTTACATACATAAGTAAAATGTAACTTACTCAGTAGTGGGGCGTTGGGCATATCCCGGGCCTCCTGGATCCATTCGGACAACTGGTCTTGCTTGCGTCGTTTCAAGTCCGCATGGTGGTGACGGACCTGCTCACCAGTGCGTGGAATGCCAGTAGCACTGGTCAGATCACGAGCCAACTGGTCCCATGCCTCTGCCCTATATGCTCCCCATGAGACCTGGCCCTGCATGAGTTGGGCCTCGTGATGGTGGACAAGGAGCCAGACCATGTATCTGGACTCCTCAACGCCCCAACGCTGTGCTCGAAAGCAACGTCCCTCACCTACTCCACTCATTCTGACTGCAGCTCTGATCTACAATCGTTTCTGCTGTGTATTCCCGCCTATGGGGCTTATATATGCCTCTTTTCCCGCACATTTCTCTGATTGGCCGTTTTGGAATTGTATCTACTTCACTGAAAATGCTTTATCATGCTCCATTCTGGATTTTATCCCATATATATGCTATTTCTGCATTTCTAGGTATTGCTGTCATGGCTTAGTGGTTTAGTACCTTGACTCTAGTGCATGGTATCCTGGGTTCGAATCTGGCAACTGATTTTTGATTTTCCTGACAGAAATGAGTTGAGACCTGTCAATCAAACATGCCAAAAGCACTTTTAAGCACTTAAAACCAGGTCTGCGCTCGTTTGCGCGGAGCTAACGCATGCACACTGGCAGTTAGCTTGTGGGAGCGCCGCGCAAACGGTGTGCGCTGGGATAAACCTTAATTGGCTAGTGACACACATGTTTAGCTAAGCACAGCTAGTTGCAAACAGTTTCACTCTGTTAAACCGATGCCTAGCAACAGGCACGCAGTTTACAGCTTTTTAAACACTACTCATCTACGGGCACTCCGTCTCACAGCAGCTTACCTATCAGTACATTTCTGACTATTTTTGTTATTGTGTTACTTCAGAATATATGCTCCGTTTCATTCCATTTTTCAAAAGGGAATACATTTACATGTGTACAATACTGTCAGGGGGCTTTTTAATGCTTATTTACAAAAAAAAAAAAAAGGTTGTTGTGGGGGCTTGAACGCTGCCTGCCTACTCTTAGGCCGGCAACTCTACCGCTAAGCTATTACTTCTTGGCTTACTTTGCATATTTAGTTCTTATATCCTTTTCCACTGATTGCTAACTGTGATTGCGCTAGTAGCACACCCAGCGCACACAGTAGCAAACATTTACGGGGTTTTAAAAAAAAAGGTTTTAATTTAATTTTATTACATCTCTTCACTTTATACAGTGATGGTCTATCGGGGCATGTGTTGTGTAGTGTGTTTATGCACATTTCCATGGCCTCTCTCGTGGCTGTTTACTTTCAGCCATTCTAGTCTTCCGGGGGCGTGTCCGCTTGCAGGGCTTAGCCTACAGACACGCCCCCTACTCTCTTACATGGACCGTGTAAGAGTTACTAGTGTGATTCAGCATGCCTTATGCACCTCATGCATATGCATGACATGCTGACATCACACAGTTTCACTGCAGCCTCCGTGTAAGAGTTATAACTCTTACACGGAGGCTTCCTGAATCTGGCCCAATGTCTTTTACAAGTATGTATATACATTTTAAAATATGTAATATCCCATCCTCACATAATTGTACTGTAAAGAATTACTGCCTTTCTCAATATGTAGATAGCACTATGTGTTTTTATTACTAGATCTAGACTAATATGTATGCATTGTTGCTCACTGTCTGTGTCACAGGCATTTATTGTAAATGTTTAATTTCTATAACCTTGTTTTAATCTTGGAGCTTTTCTCCTCGGGCCTCCACTGAAAATGGAAATTATCCAGCTGGACTAGCCCGGTCAACAAATGTAAAATAAAATAAAATAAAATAAATAAAATAAATAATGATACTACATACTTCTGAACCTCTTAGTGTATGATATATCTGGACAAAGCCTGACATAATTGAGGGACAGAGGCCCAAACACAGGAGTATATTGGACATATTGCTGTTATAAATGTAGACATTTGCTGATATTACCAGCTTTATTGTAACAATTCCCCTGTTGTTGTTTTTCCAATTTTACTAATAATGTGAGAGAGAGAAAAAAATATATATATATGTATGTATATATATATATATATATATATATATATATATATACATATATATATATATATATATTTTTTTTTTTTACATATATATTTCTTTTTTCCCAACAATGTAATTACTTGTACATTTTATTCTTTTGTATAACAAGCATAATATCTGTTGTCCTTTTGTGGAGCTTTTCTCCCCGAGCCTCTACTGAAAATGGACATGTATCCAGCTAGACTAGCCCGGTCAACAAATGTAAAATAAAATAAATAAATAAATAAAATGTCTTTTCTGAGGGATATGAAGTCAATAACACCAATGAATGTTAGCATTTACTGATTGCATTCCCCAGAATATCCTCCTGATTGGCCAAGGACAACAACTTTCTGAGGAACAGACCAAACATATGAGCCACACATCTGGACAGTGTCTAGGCCTCTGGACAGTGTAGAGGTATGACTGCAGTAATGTAACAGAATGGAATTCCCCTGAATGCTGCCAAACATGTCATCCAGCACCTTATGAAGCACAGTGAGACCAACATGACACTCCCCCACATCATCTCTGGGCAATTATCCATGTATATTCAAATATAGCATGCACAACAGGAGTGGAACTGTAGTGAAAAGCAGAGAGTGGTGCAAAAATGTCCACCCAAAAACATTTGCATCACAGTCACAGCGACATACCAGTACCCAAAATGAACTCTAGAGTAGAATGACTGTCTGAACAAACATATCCTGATTGCCAGTCATAGACTTCACCAACATATACTGGCCCAATTCACAGTGTATTGGAAATCCTGAGGTGTTACAGGACATTTCTGTCAACCCCTACAAGCACACAGACCTTTTAGACCACCAGCAGCTGTAGCAGCATGCAGAGTCAGAGAGGTAAAGGATGTATGGCACTTACATCTGCTACTCTCCCTACTCAGCCCAACAAATATCTACACACGACACTGCTACACAATCTTGGCAGTCTGTTTACAATGGCCAGACATACATAACTGTCATATGTACAGACTTCCACAGCATTACCAGGGTGTGGAACCATAATCCTGGCCACTGCTGCATACCATGGCCAGAAGTCTGCCAGGTCACTGGTATGATAACTGAAGTGCAGTTGGTAATTAATGATAAACCATACCTCTGCACTTTGTAGTGTAGGATATCTGGACAACGCATGATGTACTTGTGGGGCAGGGTACTGGAAAGCGGGACATATCACACATAATGGTGTTACAAACTGAAACAGTAGCTGGTGTTACATGTGCTGTTGTAACATAACATTCCTGAAGGATATGATGTCTGGAACACCAACTGATGTCAACAGTTACTGACTACAATCCTCACATTATCCTACCAACCCCACAAAAACAGATGTTGTTTAAGGAACAGACAGAGCATAACAGGCAAACATCTGGCCAGTCTGTGGACAACATGCCAGTTGAGAGGTATGTCAGAGGCATATCACTATCAGATGTCAAGTCACCAAGTAAATGCATGTCCAGATGAACCCTGTCAATCTAGCAACCCTCCATGTGTATAACAGCACTAATGACATACAATCTGTACCCAATTCTGGAGCTTTGTCCCCCATGTTGTTGGGCTGTCTCCTCATGTCCTGTCCCATGAGGTATTTCCACCTACTGTCTGTGAAGCTGTAGCCCCCACACCTCCGTAAGGTCTCCATACAGCAAAGGAAAATGGGCAAGGCCCACATGAAGGGCATTCCATATGTTGGAACTAGCAGCAGTGTCCAGGCTCACACCACAATACTATGTGGGCACCTACATAGCTTTATGGCCTCAGCAATACCTGACAGACGTCAGTCTCCTCAAGCTAGGCTGAATTCCTGTGGTGGGCAGCAGCAATACACAACTACCATCATAGCTGGAAATAATCACGGGATGGGCCAAGAAGGAACAGGTGCCTCACTGGAAGCCATGTCACCTTGTTCTGCACAAGTAAATATGGTCACAGGTGATGTCTTTGAGTGCAAACTGGAGACATCCACCAAGGCCAATCACTAGGCCTTCCAGACGTGTGCCTGCAATTAGAGAGGCAATACACATATCTGCTCTGTCATGGTGGTCAATAACATCACATACACATATGCCATGGATATAGGCAACCGGCTGCAGACAGGTGAAGTGTAAACATCACCCCCTGTCCCCCCATAGGTACACATGTGTATGTACAACACCTGTCCCCCTCCCCTCATGATCAGGAAGCAGGTCTGTAATACCCTCTCAAAGACAACACAGAGGTCTTCATAGACCTGATACCATTCCTGGCTGCATCCAACATGTACACAGGCATGGGCTTTCAGACCCATTCTGCAGTGTAGTCAACCACAGCCTGAGCACCGGTGCCAAATCCATCTGCACAGAGGACAGACAGAAAGTCGATAGAAAACAGGTTATGCATTAGCATTAATGTTCAGAAGGATACAGGTCTGAAACTGAAATGTATGCCATTATGTCATAACAGCAGTCCTCAATGACATGGCCAAAAACTTCAATACTCTCCATTTAATATAGTAATATAATATTAATATCCAGTAGGCAATAAATAAAAATATACAGCTCAAATCCCCAAACCAAGATAGTGTAGTGGTCCGAGTCCTTTGCATGCAGGTGTACACAGTTCGAGTAATACAACAGGGAATCCAAATTTACATGGGAAAACAGTACTAAAAGTGCTATGTTCATATTAAAATATGTGGTAAGTTATTTTTGTCACCCAGAGTTGTGTAGCTGGTGTAAAATGGAAGTGTGAGTGCATATAACATGTGAAAACACTAATGTATACACTTGTCCTATACAGTATAGTGACACACCTTGCTACTGTAATGAAAGCACATACAGCCATATCATGTAATGGAAATCATATACACTTACTAAATTAAGTCATTAGTGTGGTATATTATGAGAATGAACTGTGAACAATTGTTAGCAATGCTCAGCTATCCTTAGCAAGTTTAACAACACATTTCTGTTGTCGTCACCCCTCTCTCTGGGGTTTGAGTGTCCAAATTCACTTCCAAATTCTGCACAAATGCACAGCTGTTGCTGTATAAGAAATGGACAGCTATGGATGTTCCGTACACCCGTCCTGCACATCCATAGCTATCTTTCATATTGTTCTACTCTCTACGTACCCCTTTTCCATCACTTTCTTATCAGCCTTTTTTCTTTTCTTTTAAAGAATTAGTGCGGGTGTAAGCATGAGTAAGTGGTTGTAAGAGCAACAAAATGATCAGCCCTGCCAGGTCCCTGTACACCATAGTCAGAACAATGTAGCACTACACCATTTGAGCTGTAGGGATTGCTGATGCTTTTTCCAAAATATGCTCATTCAACAGTAGGGAGAAGATTCCATAGAATCAGTCAGGTTTCTTATTTATACAGATACACATGTATATATGTATACATGTGTATATGTATAAATAATTAACCCGCAGTGGTAGTGCTGCGGTAGCATTGTCACCTCACAGTAAGACGCTGTCCGGTTCAATTCTCAGCTAGAGCGTCTTCTGCGTGGAGACATTCGTGAATGGGCGTACCTTCATTGAAGGTTGTGCGTTAGAGCTGGTAACTCGGTACGTAAAAATCAACTAACAATCATTAGCAGACTGGAGTTCCGCTGTGGCGACCCCTAACCGGGAAAAGCCGAAAGAGACAGACAGACAGACATGTATATATGTATAGAGATGCATATATATGGACAAATATATACCTAATATAAATAGTGATATACATATAAAATATACACTAGCCTAACAAGCCTGGTCCACAAGGCCATGGAATGTATCACCATGGAACTTATAAACAAAGACATTGGTAATCTCCAAACTCTGGACCCCACCCAGTTCAGGTTTGTAAAAGACATATCATGTCTCCTAAACCTGACAGACGTCTTTGAAGCAGTCACCACAGCCATAGATGAGGGTAAGGTGGTTCACACAGCCTATCTAGATCTCACCAAGGCTTTTAACACCATCCCCCATTCTGGAATTATAGATAACCTCACTAAACTAGGTATAAATCTCTATGTCACAAGATGGGTTGCCATCTGGCACACTGACAGAGCTCACACTGTGAAAGTAGCAGACTCCAAATCTGACTTCAGACCAGTGACAAGTGGAATACCACAGGGTTCAGTCCTGGGTCCTCTCCTGTTTGGTATCTACTTTTCTGAAGTACATGCTAACACAGAAGGTCTTTGGCTAATGACGTTCACAGATGACTGCAAACTAGGAGCCATAATCGAAACTCCTAAAGATGTGGACATCCTACAAAAAGGCCTCACGGAAACAGATGCCTGGTGTCAAAGCCATGGCCTCATGCTCAATGCCAAAAAGTGTATTATCATCCCCTTTGGTAAAAACTCTGTACCCATGAGGTACCACATAGGTGGTAGTCTACTTAACACTGAAAGTGTGATAAGAAACCTTGGGACACAGGTGGACAGTAGTCTCTCCTTTGATAATCACATTGCCACAGTAGTCAGGAAGTCCTTCTACATGGCACACCTCATCACAAGAGGTTTCTCATCCTGGAAAAAAGAGGTCAATGTTCCCCTCTACTCGTCACTTATTAGCCCCATTATAGAGTGCAACACCCCTTTTGGTATGTACCTCACAAGACATCTACAACAACTGGAAAGGCCGCAGAAATACCTCACAAAGAGGATTACTGGCCTGAAACAGATGCCCTATGCAGACTGTTTCAAAAAACTCCAGCTTTACTTATCACCTACTCAGAGGTGATCTTTGCCTAACATACAAAGTTATGTCAAACCCAGAGCTGTTGGACATGTTCCACTTAAAGAAATCCCAATCCTTCCGGGATACCACAATAAACAGAACATGCTGGAGGGATAGATTCCTGTCCTAGAGACTTCCCATACTCTGGAACAAGCTACATATATATATATATATATATATATATATATATATATATATATATATATATCAATCAATCAAACAAAACTCCTCATTAGCACTCTTCAAGAAAAATCTTGATGATTGGATGGGAAATAGGAACTTCACCCTGGGGATCACCTCTGTGGCTCTGCTTGACAGGGGTACAGGAAAATAATTTTCTTGGGTGGCGAAAGCCAAGGTACCTTTTTGGCTAGGCTTATATAGGCCTTAGGGCCAATAGCCTAGTACTTACCTATGAACCTATGAACACATACACAAGGCCATCTTCACATATGAACTTCACATATATTCACATATGTCTGCAGTCGCAGTGGCAACAAACCAACCCACCCTGTAATGGTGGTCAGTCAGACCACATGCACACACAACATAGCTATAGTCACCCTGCTGCATATAGGTTTAGGGCAAACATCACCCCCTGGCTTAGCATCATTATAGGTGGATATGCACAGCACCCACACCCCTCCCCTCTTCACCAGTGAGCAGGTACATATTGCTTACTGAAACGCAACAAGCATAAGTATCCATGGGATCTGGTAACATCCCTGTCCGCATCCTACATGAACTCAGGCATGTGCTCCCAGCTTCATTACACACTGTAGTTACACCAAGCCTCGGCACCATCCACACCCCATCCACATGGAAGATGGCCAATGTCATCCCTCTACAGAGATATGAATGAGGTATAGAGGATTATGAAATTAACTAGCCCTCCTGGGGCGGGGGGGATCATACCTCTCAACCTGAAAATATCAAAAATCTGGACAAGGCCCATGAAAAATAGGTACAAATCTGTACGCTGATTAACATCTAATTTGCATACATAATTATGTAACCCCACCCACTCCAATGGAATTGTGGGATACCAACTTTCGAACGCAAATTGAACAGACAACCAAAACATGGCACCAGACAAGAGTCCCCCTGCAGCCATTCCAGTGTCCTGTTACCTGGCTATTTTGCCCCATTTACCATAAACACTAATGTATGTACACTGCTTTACTTCTACAATTATTTGAATTTTATTTTTACATTTTACAGCACAACAATGCAGAAACACTAAAATACATCATCTGGTAAACAAAGCAATACTGTCTCACAATGAAAATAGGCTTGACATTAAACTTTGCCCTTGAAACTCACATTCATTGAAACAGCATTGAAACCCACAGCACATCCAAAGAAAATGCACAGTGGTGTATAAAGATTACCTTTGGGCTGTTTTCAAATCATTGGCCCCTTGCACACAAAACAAGAAACATACATGTGTTCTTTTCTTTATACACCTTCCTGACTTTAAATTATATTCCTTGTATAATACAACACACGTTAGAGCGCATTTTAAATTTATTGTTTGAACATTTTACCAGCAATCTGTACTGTAGGCAAGGAAACAAAACACATGAACCAATAATGACAAAACTGCCCAATTCAGAACTTTTCCATCATAAAAGTCTTCTTCCACACCCACACTATAAATAGAATGACAGTAGTGTAAGCCATAGGCATCTTGAATAGCGTTTCGCACTTACTTTCAATTTCATTTTTTTGTGGGGGAGGGGGACAAAAGGTCAAAAACCAGGGACACATTTTAAACATTGCTTGTATAATTTTGTAAAGTTGCTAGGATAAAATGTTGTGCTACCATCATGCATTTCACTGGCAGGTTTTGAACCCAGGACTTTATGCACTACATTCAGAACAACATACCACTATCCCACATCAGCAGCTACTTGAAAAATAGGAAGACTGAAACTTAATAGCCATCATTTATTTAGTGAATTCATTTCTCACTTCTCAACATAGCTCTTAACCTCAACACAAAAAACATGGGCAAACAACAAAGCCAATAATGGGGGAATACAAATTCAGTTCTCACTTCTCACTCACCATATCTCTGAACTATTAGCACAAAAACAATAGTAGGGGAATACAAATTGTGTGCTCACTTCTTATCATAGCTCTAAACTCAAAAAAAAAAGTGTTCTTACTTCTCATCATAGCTCTCAAAAAAGTGTTCTTACTTCTCATCATAGCTCTCAACTCAGTCATCTTCTTATCATAGCTCTAAACTCTTAGCAAAAAAAAAATGGTGGTGGCTAGGGATAGTAAGGCTCTTTTTACCCTGTACTAAAGGTACAGGGTTTGAGCCTGAATTTCACACACACACACCAATAAATGTACATAAAATGTCAAATTGCTGATTGCAAAGACTGTTTCAACATAAAATAACTATAAATCTGAATGCCATTTGCGCTCTTACATTTAACTTGTATGTAGCCCATATTTTTGAGATGAGGTTTATTACAACTAATTTCTATTACAGGAACTATGTAAGATGTAGAAAACCACAGGATCATATGCTTTATAATTGGAATACACCCAGAAAGTAATGCATGCAGTCTATTTTTAATATATAAAAAACAGGTTATATATTTATTTCATACATTCTCTAGTTCAAATAGCAGTCAATCTGCACCCAGAAAGTAATGCATGCAGTCTATTTTTAATATATAAAAAACAGGTTATACATTTATTTCATACATTCTCTAGTTCAAATAGCAGTCAATCTGCACATTCTAATACACATATTTTAGAGTTTTATGGCATCTTCATATAATTCAAGCCATCTTTTAATAACTATAAAGCCAGTTAACATGTATGTTCTATGAATTTCTTGTTTTAGGTAATAAAGAAATGATATCCTCAATGTTTAGCCAACTATTTATTTTATACAGAAAAGGTTGTTTAGCATATCTCTCAACTTCTTAGAACAAGGAATCTGAACAAATTCATGAATAATGGGGGGATAAAGTGCCAAAAATAGGGATAATTTTTAAATATTGCTCTTACAAACTTAGAAAATTGACAGACTAACAGGTTTTGCATTAGCATGAATTTTATGAAGGGTATGAATTCTGAAACCCAAATGTCTGTCATTATTTTTCTGACTTCAACCCTCAATGTTTTGCCAATGATTTGCCATAAATCCACAACTGTATGAGAAACAGACCAAAAATATGAGGCAAAAATCTGTACAATTGCAAGTCACATTATTTAGCAATTATTAAGGATGCTCTATCTCAACAGGAAAAAAATGAACACAATTCTCCACTTGCTTCAGTTAAATTAACTTATAAATATTTCCCTATAAAAATATTAATGATTTACAATCCACATCTATAAATGAAAATTATGACATTTCATACTGCAGTGAAGAAACCTCCACAGATTGACCTCAGAAGATATTATACACACACACACACACACACACACACACACACACACACACACACACACACACACACACACACACTCTCTCTCTCTCTCTTACCCTGAGTAGTACTCGGCCTCTTCTGCTGCCGCCATTAATCCCGGCTGTATCCCGCTGCCGCCATTCATTAATCCCGGCTCTGTTTCAGGGCTCTGCTCTGTTCCCCATGCTGCTGCCATCCATTTCAGGGCTGCCACCATTAATCCCAGGTCCGAATCCCTCCCTGGCCCTCTGTTCCCATGCTGCTGCCATCCGTTTAAGGGCTCGCTGTATCCACGTCCCCATGTTGCTGTATCAGCTTCGCAGTTAATTCCCGCCGTTAACTTAACTGTCAGACAGCCGGAAATGATGATGTAAGCTCCTTGAGCTCAATTCCGACTGGCTGGTAGCCTGATGGTGCTGACGTCATTGCGCACGTGATGACGTCAGTTCCGACAGCGCAGAAATTTTAAAAAAGAAAAGAAAAATCGGAAATGAATGGGTGCCACTCAGGAATCGTGGCACCCCTTCATTTGGACCCCAAAACTCGGTAAAAAACGAGTAATTCGGAACGGTTGGGAGGTCTGGGGGGGATATGACACATCAGGACCAGGAATGCAATGCAAACAGATACAGTGCTGATAGATTACAGGGCTATGGTGTGGTTGTGAGTGGTGGCTACCTGTATTCAATGTAGATGTGCAGGTTCTGTACATACTGTTGCCAAATGTATGAGGTCCTGTGATGTGTTTCCCTTTTTATGTCTTCCAGGTGGAATGCTGTATCAGTAAAGGCCAACTTTCTCAGTGGCTGAGGCAAATATAATCATAGAAGCCATACTACAGAACCATTCCATAAAGTTTGGCTGGAACCAGTAACATCTGCGGGAGAGGACTGGCCTGTGGGATGATCTAGTCCACAGGGTAAACAATGTTGGCCTGCACAGACATACATACGAGCAGGTCTGGCATCGTGCAAATGACCTCATACGCCATGCCTGGCAAATGGCTGTTTTGGCCAGAGACTGCACAGCCACAGGTGGGGGCCCAGCCATGCAGCTCCCACTGACACCCATCAAGGAGCTCATTGGCAACCTTGGGGCACCCATCCCAGTACAACATCAGGGTACAAACCTCCCCACATGCTGGAGGTGGGGGGCACCCAGACAATGGACGAGGAGCATACAGGTGAGGCCCCAGTGGAGAGTACTAGACTAGTCTAGCAGACATACTTGTATTTGTAGAGCATCTATGTGCATATGTCAGGTTAGATTACAATTGTGGATGGGGTTTTCTAATGCACAGAAGTGCACGTCTATGGTGAAGGACAGCAAATTGAGTAGTATTGGGGGTTGTACTGTAAATGTGCAGACATACTGCATCCATTCTGTACCAATGTCATGTTAGTCTGCTGACAATACTTCTCTCCCACAACTACCTAGGTCCCTCTGGTCTGCATGTGGGACAGCAGCCTGAAGCTGGTGAGTATGAAATTGTTCTGTTGTGGTTTGCCAATGCCCCAGGCATGTGAAGGCCATGCAATGTACCATGCACACAACTGTCACTTATAGCCATATTGCTTTATGTGTATGCTCACTTGTGGTGGAGTTAACTGCATTGCATCACAGTGGTCACCACAGGGGCCTATCTGAAAAGAATGTAACATACCTATAGCATATCTCACAACCTGTCAGTGCAAGACTTCCGGACAGAGACCAGCAAAATTGGGGGGACAAACGACCTAAGTTAGGGACATGTGTGAAACATTACTCTCATACAGTGGATATAAACAGTGCACACACCCCTCTTAAGATGCCAGGTGTTTGTGATATATATATATATATATATATATATATATATATATATATATATATATATATATATATACAAATTGAGGCCACTATACGTCAGTCCACACCTTTTCCAACCTGTAATGTGGTGTATGACATGAACAATTCACTTGTAAAACCAATCAATCTGTTGGGCTCCAAATATGGAGTATACAAACCTTACAATAAGCTGGATGCATATATGTGCACACCCTTCAAATAATATTTTATTGCAGTAGCTTGTGATTTATTGACAGCATTCAGTCTGCTTGGGTACACACCTGCCATCAAGTAAAGGTACTCTGAGTAACACCATATAACAGTTTGCTGTCCGAGTAGGATATTCATGACAGTTGCTCAGTTGCCTGCAACAGCAACAGCCATGGCTTGCAGACAGCTTACAAAGCAGCAAAAGGATCTCATATTTGAAAGGTATCAGTCAAGAGTAGGATACAACAACATTACCACAGCATTGCATACACCATGGACAATAGGGCTGTTGAAAAGAACCTGAAGTCCCACCAAAAATGATGACAAGATATGTCAAAACCTGATCAGGTAGGCTGCCAGGAGACATACAACAACACTGAGGGAGTTGCAGGAATCTCTTGCAAGTACTGGTTTTGTGTACTACATATGAGAACACTCTCCCATATTCTGCATATGTCTGGCCTATGGGATAGGGTCAGAAGATGGAAGCATTTCCCCACACCAAAAAACATCCAGGGATGGATACAGTTTGCAGTACAGCACATCAAGTCTCCCAAAGGCATGTATAAAAATGTGTTATGGTGTAATGAGACTATGGAATGACCTCACAGCCACAATACCAAAAGGTATGTGTGGTGCAAAAGCAACACCTGTCTTAACCTGAAGACCAACATCCCCATGGTGAATCACTCTGGTGGCAATGGCCTGCTGTGGGGATGCTGTTCCAAAGCCAAAACTGGGCCTGTGGTCATGATGGTGGGAATTCTGAACAGTTCCAAATAACACCCACGTCTGACCCAATCCATCAGGTGTCTGCAAGAATGCTGATGATGGGGAGGGATGTCAGCCTTAAACATGCCAAAGACCCAAAGCATACATCCAAAGCTACCTAAGAATGGCTCCACCTGAACACATTCATGGTTATGGATCAGCCCAGCCAGAGCCTAGACCTACACCAGATAGAAAACCCCCTGTGTGACCTGACGAGGGCTGTGCACATGAGCTGCCCTTGCAATCTGACAGAGTTGGGTGACCTTTGTATTGAAGAGTTGTTAAATAATGCCAAGTCAAGATGTGCTATGCTGATAGACACATTCACAAGAAAAGTGAATGCTGTAAGTCACTTACAAGGTGCTTCAACAAAGTATCATTTTAAGGTTGTGCGCACTTATGCAACCACCACATTGTACATACTGCAGTCATTATATTTTACATGTAACACATTTGTTTGTTTATCGATTGGATTGCACAGGTCATATGTTACATGAAAGGTGGGTAACATATCTGAATGCATTATTGCAATCTCATCTTATATATTACAAGAACATGGCATATTAACAGGGTTGTCATATCCACTGTAAACTCAGAAGGTTGGTGGTGTAACAGGAATTGTGTGACCATACATTTACTGCTGGTTTGGAGGTCTGACACTCAAATGCATGTCATTAATCAGTGATGTCACTCCTCAGATCATCCCAGTTATGTATCATAGAAACACAGGAATTATAAGAAACAGTGCAAACATATGAGCCAGACATCTACACATCATGTGAGGATCTGTACAGTTGTGAGGTATGTTCTGTAGTACTTGCCGCTTGCCACTGTGCTATACAGGTGAACAGCAATGATGTGTATATGGGTGCAGTCTGTGCTGGGGAAGGGCCATCATCTACTAATACTAATCACGTATCACAGAGATCTATATTGGTAGTAAAACTGACTGCAATGCATGATGTTGAGGGCCATGTGTCATGCATGTCACCATTTGGGTAATGTGTGGTCTGTGTAACAGATTTGTGCCACCTCACCTGTAAGTGTGTGTGTGTGTGTGTGTGTGTGCGTGTGCGTGTGCGTGTGTGTGTGTGTGTGTGTGTGTGTGTAGATACCAGCAAACCTCAAAGTGGAAGTATTAATGTACATATGTTGTCTTCCCCTCACAGGTGGTGATGGGGTTCGTGGACCCTCCCACTTGGAAACTGATGTCATTATCTCTGCAGACTCTAACAATGATGATAGGAATAGTGAGGTACAGATGAGGTTGTCAAGGGTTGAAACTGTTCCATTGGTTGGCATCCCATTCTTGTCCACACCATCCCTGCACACATTGACAATGCCCACACATACCCCAGCATCAGTGGACACATGATGGACAGTTGGCAGGTGGTGGCATTGAACAGGCTAGTGTGGTGACTATGGCAGGTGTGAGTGTAGACACTGGCCATAGCCAGAGTGCAGGTGAGGTCCTACACAGGCGTATGGACAGAGGTGCTCACAGGAGGACCACTGTTTGTCAAGCTGCTGTCACAAGTCCCACAGCAGAGTCACCAAACACATGTTTTGGGCTGTCATGGATGCACAAGCACATAGTGAATTCCACACCAGACAAATACTCAAGGTGGTGGATGCAACTCTTCCTGATTTATGTGGTGACATACATGACCTTGTTGAGGCCACACGTCAGAATACTAAGGTCATGAATAGACGGTGGGGTGTAACCTTGGCAATCCTCGACCGTGGCATGTCTGTGCTAGAGTGTGTGGTAGGAGATAGGCATTGGCCATGTGGATGTAGGTCAGCACCAAAAACAGCTTAGAGTTTACAGAGCTGTGCACCATCACACTCCCATAGTGGCAGTGACACCAGCACTACAGAAGGGGGGTTTCTGTCCACATCACACCAGAGCAGGCTATAGGCACATGGTCCTGTCTGGTCCCATCAGGGGCACATATCCAGCAGACAGCAGTCACCATTTGGCCTTGGGCCTGGTGGTGCCAGTGATACCCCTGCACACTCCATTCACCCTGCGGGCTCACTCTGCTCCCCTACCCTACCCCCATATCCCACCCACCCCAGTACCTCTACACTTATGCCTTTATAGCCACACCCACCATTCAGCCTTAGCCAATTAGACTCCATTCCACTTTCAATCACCCACTTCCAAATCCCACCCATATTAATCACCACTCAGCTCTCCCTCCCCCCTCATAAATTAGTCTCACCTGCTCCTCCCAAAACATAAAGCTCTCCCACCTTTGCAATTTAGTGAGTCACAACAAACCTACTCTTAGTAGCCTATCTCACCATGAACTCAAAACTCCAATTCTACTCTACCCAACTACTACTACTTCCCAATGTATCCTATATCTACTACTTCACCCAGCCTACAAACACCAACCACTCAACACCCTTTCACACAACTAGCCATCTTAACCCACCTCTCTCACACCCACACATCCCAATATCTCCCTACCTATACCCTATACAACACCATCTTCTCTTCCCCTACAAACTTATTACCCCTCATAAATATCATGTCCCCTCTGCACCCAACAAAACCCTCACAAATCTAATATAACTCACCCCTGACTCCAAACAGACCAAGCACCTCTCCAACCTAATCCTACATCTAGCTACCATACTACTATCTGGAGACATACACCCCAACCCAGGCCCCTCCCCATCCCCCCAACAGATAAATCCATACTACTCACATCTTTAAATGCCCAAAGCATAGCTAACAAAGTCCCTAATCTCCATGCCTGGCTTACACACAACAAACCAGACATCCTGTCCATCTCTGAAACTTGGTTGAAACCCCATATAAAAGACTCTGAAATAATACCACCCAACAACTCTATCATTAGAAGAAATAGAACCCACAAAAAAGGAGGAGGAGGAGTAGCCCTGCTATACTTATCCTCCTTATCAGTTACTCCTTATAACAAACCTACACCCCACTTTAATAAAGCCGAATTACTCCTAACACTACTTCAAGTAAACAAACATAAACACATATGTATAGCCTCCCTCTACATCCCCCCTGGTGACAAAACTTCTACACTTGAGGATATCCTCTTCTGGCTTTCTACCAACATTAGTATTGAAACAATAATTTTGGGGGACACTAATATCAATTGGTCCTCCATACAGTCTCCCACAAACCCACTTAACATTAACCTCTACAATTTCTCACAGCTGATCAACTCCATAACCCGGCCCTCAAATAATTTCTACAATGGTAGTATCCTACACTGGATTTTAGTCTCCCACCCTCATTATTTCTCTGATAGTGGCACCCTTCCTGATTCCCTTAGTGATCACTTACCCACATTCACACATCAATTCCCCTCACCCTTACATCTTACACACACTTATATTAATACTCCCTACCAAAAAAACTTCAATCCCATTACCCTCTCCAACTCTCTAAAAGCAATAAACTGGAATTCTCTAAAAACTCTACCCCTGGAACAGGCAGTTACCCACTTCAATACAACCTTCTTAAACCTCCTAGACCACCATGTTCCCTTAAAGACAAAAAGAATAAAAAATAAAACTGCCCCTTGGCTAACAAAAACACACTAGCAACCATGCACCTCAGAGATAAAGCTTGGACATATTACCAAAAACACAGGACTCCCCCCACTCATAATGAATACAAAACACTTAGAAACAAAGTAAAAAAAAGCTCACCATCACTGATCAACAGAATTACTTCTCCATACTCCAAAACAACAATAAAACAAACCCCTACAGATTCTGGAAAGGCATCTCCACCCTCCTTAACCCCAGCAGAACAGATAACTCCAGCCCAGACCCTGATGCTCCAGACATAGATCTGGCTACACAATTCAATACTTTTTTCATTGATTCTATTTCCAAACTAGTAAACAAAGCACACAAACAAACTTGTAAAAAATGTGAAAAACGGAGGTCACAAATCACGCCAGTCGAGGTAAGAAAAAATATATCCTTTTTTACTTGTAAGCGCTTTCATGCACAATAGTATATGCACTTCTTCAGACAAGTATACACAAATAACAAGACACTTTATATAGAACTTTGAACAACCCAGCTGACCAATTTCACAGGTCATTATTCAATTAATTAAGCAATTGCTTAAAATTGGAATTGTCAAAGGACAGTTTTAGTTCTTAAAAACCTTGTTCACATTTATATTACTAACCCAACCAACTGCTAACTTTTACCATAGCATTGTACAATATAAAAGACAACAAATATCAACACAAAATATTGCCATATATATTTGAAACCTTATTTAAAAATGTATAATATGTCTACAACAAAAATAAATTAAAAAATTTATATATATATTTGTTTTTAATTGCCAAAGGAGTTCATGTTCTAATAACTTTAAATACCGTGCAAAGACTGCCCTGCTTATTATTTCGGGAAGACAGAGCGTTTACTGAAGACCCGTATTTATGAACACCTATACGCCATATCAAAACAAAATTTATCCAATGCTTTAGTTAAGCATGTTAAGGAAAACAATTCACACAGTTTTCTATTTAGTGTAGTTGAGAAGGTCCAAAAAAATCCTAGAGGGGGACCATGGTATTTAAAGTTATTAGAACATGAACTCGTTTGGCAATTAAAAACAAATGCTTACACTTTTCCAGGAATCAATGATATGTGTTCCATAAAATGTTTACTTAACATTAAAGCCTTAAATAGATGAATTGATTTTTATAAAACATAAGTTTACATTAGCATCTTTATTTTATTATAATCATGTGCGTAACATATATATATATAATTTTCACAAATACATTTGAGTACATAAATATATATATATATATTTTGTTATATATTGGCATTAATAATGCACACATATTATAGATTTATACATACACATGGTATACATGTTTTAAATTTATTTTTGTTGTAGACATATTATACATTTTTAAATAAGGTTTCAAATATATATGGCAATATTTTGTGTTGATATTTGTTGTCTTTTATATTGTATAATGCTATGGTAAAAGTTAGCAGTTGGTTGGGTTAGTAATATAAATGTGAACAAGGTTTTTAAGAACTAAAACTGTCCTTTGACAATTCCAATTTTAAGCAATTGCTTAATTAATTGAATAATGACCTGTGAAATTGGTCAGCTGGGTTGTTCAAAGTTCTATATAAAGTGTCTTGTTATTTGTGTATACTTGTCTGAAGAAGTGCATACACTATTTCCAAACTAACCTCATCATTCTCATCCTCTAACACCACCACACCCTCCACTTTACCCCCATCCTCCTCTACCAACCCTTAACCCCTCCATTTCTGCTTCTCCTCCTATTTCCTCTCCATCACCACCCCTCAATACCCCCTCCTCCCAGCCTCCACCATTCTCACTAACTCCTGTACCCACATCCACTATAAAAAACTACTCCAGAAACTGAAACTATGCTCTAACACCCCCGATAACATTCCTTCTTACTTTCTTAGCATAGCTGCTGGGGCCATTGCCTACCCCATCAGCATTCTGGTCAATCACTCTATTCAAGAAAGTTTAGTACCCCAAATCTGGAAAAAGGCTTATGTTGTACCTTTGCATAAAGGTGGCAGCAATAATAACATTACCAATTTCCATCCCATCGCTATCCGATCTCCCATCTCTAAACTCCTGGAAAAGTGTATCCATTTACAACTCCTACCCTATCTCTTAGACAATAACTTACTTACTAACACACAACATGGCTTTAGACCCAGTCACAGCACTAAGACCGCCCTTCTTTCCTTCCTGGAAACTATGAATAAAGCACGGGACTCCAGCCACATTGTCTCAACCCTCTTGCTTGACCCTCTCTAAGGCCTTTGACACTATCTCCCACAATTAACTCCTAACTAAACTCTCTAAGCTGTCACCTGTCACCTTCCTCTCTGAACTGGTTCACTAGCTACTTATCCAATAGATGTCAAGCAGTAAAATGGAAAAAAGCCACCTCCCCATTCCGTAACACCCCAACTGGAGTTCCCCAAGGATCCATACTGGGTCCCCTTCTCTAGAACATATTCATAAATGACTTCCACAACTCCACCCCCTTCACAAACATTATCCAATATGCAGATGATTCAACTATTATCTGTTCTGCTACCTCCATCCCTGCCCTCCTTAAGCTCACACAAGATACATTCTTAACCACTGAACAATGGATGAAAACAAATCACCTTGCACTAAATGCATCTAAAACCAAACTAATGCTATTTACCCCCCCCAAAGTCACCTCTTTCAATATAAGTACATTCTCTGTCACTAGTCATAGTAATACACCTATCAAACTGGTATCAAAGGCCAAATTATTAGGTGTTCCTGCATGGTTACCTGCCTGCTTCCTGGATCACTAATTCACCTCATTTATCCTGCACAGGTTTCTGTGCGGGAACAGTGTCGGCTCGCTTGTGCATGTCAAAATGGCATATTCCTGGATTGCTCAGCAGCCATATTCAGTGCAGGAGTGGCTACACTGCTCCTGCATGGAAAATAAATATTTATGAATCCCACGGAGTATGTCCTGTGAAGTACAGGCATTAGGCTTCATCATTTGGATTAATTTCTTGAAGTCTTTTGAATTTCTAATACCATGACTACATCACAGTAATGACAATAGCAAAATCACATAAGATCAACATTACATCCATCATCCTACTAAATATGCTATAGTATAAAGTCATGAAACAGAAGGGGTCATGAGAAAGACAGAGGAGGATAGCAACATAAGAGTTTGGTTTATGGGACATTTATGAACATCTTTATGGTGCGTTAGTCTTAAGTATTTCCTCATTCTGAATCTGTCCTCTTCTGTACAATGCAATGATTGTTGTAGAGATAAAGAAGGTGGAGTACAGTAGAAAAATTATGAATACCTAAGCAAGATAACGGTTGTTTAGTAAATGTTTGTGTTGAGTACGGAATGTTCTTGGAAATGTTATCTTGCTACACTATTTAAATGCTATCATCATGAAATGTATGCAGAAAGAAAGACAAACATTTGTAATTAAACATATGATAGGAATGTAAAATTACATAAAACAATAATTGGACATATATTTGGAATTAAACCTTTAACACAATGCAAAAATGTCAGTCTTCAGACAGGTGAATTAGCTACAACAAAGCACATAGGAAATTGTAGTTCATTATATCCAGTAGCCCAAGAACTTTGGACGAACTGTTGCAAATTAGTGCCTTCACTCTGCCTTTACCCTGTATTCCTATATTGCAGTGGGTTTAAGCCCCTTTATGTAGCTCAAAGTTTTTGTCATAGAATGTGAAATGCCATTCAATGCCACTCAGCATTGATGAGTGATACCAAGCTCTGAGCAAATGTTGAGGACAAAAACTGAAGGCTTTTTATGGACCATTGCTGCCCATGTATGTTGTGTGTGATTTTATTTTTTGACCAGATTAAACATGAAAAAGCAGTTAAGAGAGTGGGGAAAACTGGGGGGGCAAGCAAAGGGGAGGATGCAGGGTAAAGAATACAGGAATTTTCCGGAGAGTGGTGGGAGAGAACCATAGCTATCCACTTCTTCACAACATAAATGTAGAAGTATACACGTAAGTTGCTGAATTTGGACAGTCACCCCACCTGAGATGGCTGACAAGAACAGAATAATGTTGTATAGCTGAAGACACCAAATCAAGTGTGCCAAGAAGACACATAGTTGAAGTGGAGAGCTATCTATGGGGCATAATTTTTTTTTTTTTTTTACAAAGAGACGAATGTAGGGGAAAGAACTTAGGAATGTAAGGGTCAAGTAGGTAGTGCAGTTGTGGAAGCATAGGCATACAGGACATACATGAAAAAAAGCAATGGCGATGGACACAAAAGGTTGGGGGACACCATGACTGGGGACAGGTAGGGGACCTTGGAGGTGCATCCATATCCACCTTGAGAAAAGTAAGAATCTAATCTTTACCCTCAGAACTGTCATCACTGTCTCCTGTGTCAGTTATCTAAGACAGTGCCAAATGTGGCATTGATATGACAATGTGATGCAGGACCTTTTCAACCCTGCTGATTTGAGCACTGAGGCCCCTCTCCACTATATCCTTCCCCAGCCCTGTTAGCTCCTACCAGTGACAAAATCGCTGCCTCCACTCGTATTCCTCTCAGAAGGTACAACTGTACCAGCAGCTAGGGCAAAGTTACCTAACACAGGTGGAGCAGTTAAATCAGGGGCTGTGGATGTAATGCTGAGACGTTGTCACTCCAAAGTGCTAGACGTCTATGCTACCACCTGTGGAGGTACAGAAGGCTGAGTGACAGCAGTCAGTCCACCTCTTTGTTATTTTTTTTTCATTATCAATGTATCCAAACAGAAACATTTCAAGGTATATAAAAAAGAGACAGGGTGGGGAGACAAAAAGACAGAGAATTACATCCATGGCATGTCACATTATTTTATTTTTTCAGTACATAAACAAATAAGAGAAATGATTATATACACCTTTGCCATATCTAGATATGATGGGAAGACATTAATGTGTCATGAAATAAGCAAATGTCACTCCTAGGATATATGAAATAACAACCTTTACTTGAGTATGCCATATAGGATATATGCTTTCTAGTTTAATTATTGCATTTACCATAACTGAGTTGGTCATGACATTCACTGTTGCTGTTAATATTTTAGAAATACTATCCTGTAATAAAACCTAATTGCTTTTTCTGGGTATTAAACACACACACACAGTTAAGCTGATGTATTCATTGCCTAATGCAAGCAGCAAGAGCTATTGTAGGAAGAATGCAAGCTTGATATCAAAGTTGAGGCATGCCTGCTGAAGATGCTAAGGACTGAGAGGGACTTCAAAGGTGGCTGCTCACTGAGTAGCAGCTTGACACTACTTCTCCCAGTATGAAAACAGAAACTCAACAGAGAAGGCCAGTAGACTTTTGTGTTTATGGAAAATTTCAGTAACTTGCTAGTAAGTGTACTTCCTGGATGCCATGGAACAAGAAATACAGAGCACCTGGAAAATATCAGTTACAAAAAGTGAGGAAGAAACACTGACTGGGGAAAGTTCTGCAGCTGTTCAGCAAAAAGAAATGCAATCTCCAGACATGACTTCCAGTAACCTACAGGAAGTTATAAGACAACTGCATACAAACCTGGTTAAAATAAGTGAAACACTGATGGAATATATCAACACAAACAACAAAAGGCCAAAAAAATGGAAGAAGCTTTAAACAGATATTCAGATGAGGTGATAAAAGCTGCAAAAATCAGAGGCTGAAATTAAGAAAAAGCTGGCTGAATATGAGACTGCTCAGGAAGACATGTTTAAAAAAATAATAACATTAGAGGACAGAGCATGTAGGGAAAACCTGAGACTTTCAGCTATACCAGAGAAGCTGGAAGGAACAGACTGCATTAGTTTTATGAAAGCACAAATAAGCAACTGGACTGGTATCACACAGCAGGAGGTGTTATTTGAAAGGACACATCATGTGTATGCTCCAAACCTGGCTATGAGAAAGCAACCTAGACCTTTAATAGTAAAGATGCAATCCTACCAGCAGAAGGAGTTGATTCTGTCAAAATGTGGCAAAAGAACAAAATACTAAAAGTGACAGACAACAGAGTGTTTGTGGAGAATGATTACTCATTGTACACCAGGCAGAAGATGAGTAAATTCATCTCAATATTCAGGGAATGTCAAGACGCAGGTGTGAGATTCAAACTGTTGTACCCAGCTGTCTTCAAGGTATTCTTTCCTGAAGGAACAAAATCATTTTTTGATGAAGTACATGTTAAGGAGGAAATACAAATGTTTGTTCAACAAAAAGTGAGCTGTGAAACAGAAGGAGATTCTGCTTCTTGTTCTTCTGGTAATAAAGACAACAGAGAGACTGTACCTGTGACACCTTTTCTAATGTTTCAATGGAAAATGGACAGAAGGAAGGGAGCATGAGAGTTGACAAGAAGAACTGAGAGTAAGCTGGAAATGAAATAGAGATAGGATTTGGGAGATGGAGATGAACAGTAATAAAACAAGTAACTTAATGTGGGATTACAATGCAATCATTATATTTGTGAAATATAACAGAGCAAGAAAATCTAGAAATATTGGACTTTTTCAGAATTTGTTTTAGTTTTGGGGGACTCTAAAGTATCTACTTCATGTCATTAATGTTTGGAAAATGCTTTGGGGAGGGGAAAAGAGGGGAGAAAGCGAACTGTAAGTAAATAAAACATTATTTTTTAATAGTACTATTTTTGTGGTATATGGTTTTCTTTGCATGCTATAAAGTAAAGTTTTCTCAGTTATTTTTAATTGTATTGAGGACTCTTAATAGGTCCTGCTAATCTTTTTCCCTTTCTCTCTCCCTTTTCTCTTTCTTCTTGTTCAGTTTTAAGAAATATAGACACTGCAATGTGAAAAAAACCTGGTTAAAAAGGCACGATAAAAGAAAAAAAATGTGGTTTTTCTCAATCTTGTATGGAGGAATGACTGGATTAAAGAACTTAAATTGATTTAGTAACAATTTAAGAGAAAGCAATTAAATGAATATGTAATATTATGAGACCTTTTTTCCAGCAAATGAATGTATGCTTACTAGCAATTCTGTATCTGGCCCTCATGTCTCCATGGAAACAATCTGATAAAGAGAAATTCACTGTCTGGTTCTCATGCCTCCATGTAGACAATCTGATAATGATAAATTGGTTACAGTCTGGCGGAGAGTGGTTGGCTAGGGAAAAAAAAAGAAAGGCGAAACTGGCTAGGAGTAAATGTTCTCTGAAGCATTCAGGGGTTTTCCCACCTGGGATAGCTAATAAGATAAGACAAAACCAGTTAGCACTTATTAGAAGCATGGGCTGTACCATGCATCTTAGCATGGATAACCTTTCTTTTAGGTTAACTTCTATGAGTGTAGCTGTCTTTTTCAGACATTTGTTCCTGTTAGGAGGGCACAACTTCTGTATTTGAAGATGTACAGAATTTTGTGTGTTAGTATTAAATTAATAGGTTTGGGGGGTATTTTTGAGGGCTTTCAATAAAACAAAATATTTTGTAAGATGATAAGTTCAATGGATATGACAAGAAACAACTATATAAAAGTTCAACCTACCAAAGAGTGTATGCATGTAACACAAAAGTTGGAACTAGACATTTAACAAAAAATGTGTTATACATAAAAGGTGGGATTGATACCTTTTTAATACAATGATGCATTCCGTAATGTCTTTAAATGTCAATGGTCTCACAGATAAATACATAAAACAAAGAATAGTGAATTATATTGAAAATGCAGAGTGCAAATAGTTATGCTACAGGAGAAATACCTGGAAAGAACTGAACATGTGAATTTGGTAAAGAAAGTTTTTCAGGATGGTTATTCAGTGGAATACCTGGGATAAAGTAAAAGATGAGTGCTTAGATTAATTGCAAGAGAGAGGAGCTCCAGTAGTGATAGAAGAGGATAAAAAAGATAATAATGGCAGATTTGTAGTGCTAAGGGGCTACTGGCAAGGGTGAAGGATTACAGTAGCATGTATTTATAATCCACCTAAAACTGCTATAATGGAGCTTAAGAAAAATCTGGGAGAAATAATCAGTTTTCAGTAAGGAATATTACTTATATGTGGGGAGTGGAATTTGATTTGTAGCAGTGAAGATGTGTCTGGGGGGCCCAGAAGGGGTAAATATAACAAAGGAGGGTAAATTATTGAAGAAAATTATGAAAATACCTGGCATGGAAGATGTGAATTCAGTAATAGGAGTTCACAGTGAATTTACATATTATTCACTAAGATATAAAAACTGAGCTAGGCTAGAGAGAATTTACATTTCACAGGAACATGTGCATTTAATTGAAGGTCTTGATACATACCCAATAACTATTTCTGATCATGTGCCAATAGTAACAAATAAAAATCACAGGGTAATGAAATAAAAATGAGAAACTGGCACTTTCCCACCACTCTGTTGAAAAGAGAGTAATTTAAGGAATGGGAGGTGTAGATCAGTATGTGTGTATGTACCTTTAAGAAGCTATCCAAGGGCTTACACAAGCGTATAAATACTGAGCATGTGCGAGCCTGACTGCCAGTTTTTTTTTTAGTTAGCTGTTGAGATGTAAGCTTGTGTGTATATATGGTCTGTCTGGTAACTAGTTCATTTATATTTTATGATACTGCTATCCATCCTGATGTATTAAACCATCTAAACAAAACCCCAAGCCTTCTTGTCAAATGTGTTAGAGATGAATGAATGACATGGAGTCAGAAATGGCATGTCTAAAAGGACATGGGAAAGAATTCAATAAAGTCTACACTGATTTTTTTTCCATGTAGGCATAGTGGCACAGAGCTTACATAAATGTAAGCAGCTGTGAGATTCAGTAAACAGAGCTGAGGGGTGTGCACGAGCACACCAACACAGAAGTCTCTATGGCATGCATATCACCTCATAAGCAGGTGAACTGCATGCAAATGAGGGGGTAAGAGTGATTCAGCAAACAGATAGGCAGTCTTGCAGACCCATGTTGGTGTCCAAAGTGTGCATGGAAAAATTCCATGTACAGGATGTAAAACAGACAACATGGGCTATAAAAGTGCAGTTAGAAGGACAGAAATAGCATAGCAGACACATATATGTACAAAACTATGCCCTGTGTGTGTCCAAAATGTAATGGAACTTAATGTAAAAAAATATTGTTTTTAATACCTAAGTTATGTTTGTGCAGCATGCAATAATGAGCAAACATGCCATTATGCAAAAAAAAAATAAATAAATAAAAATTGTAAAAAAGCTGAAAATTAAATATGTGACAATAATGCATTATAGGACCCTGCATGGAGTATGTACAATGGTAGACTGCTGTGGTTGCTAAGGAGTCAGGGCCTGGAATAGTGTGGTTTCCAGGTTGTGTGCACAGATCTCTATGCAAATGAGCTGTGTTTACTGAATAGCAAAAATGGGTATCCGTGTCCACAGATCACATTCGGTTAGGCCCAGAACCATGTTGATGTCCACAGAAGAGGTAGGTAACATCAAAAGGTGGTGTGTCCACATCCCTTTAAGCTCATTGGAGCTCAGTGGTGCCTGTTTGCACGATACCCCACTAAGCTGAGCGGGGGGGGGGGGGTGTCCAGGTGCCTGGTAAGCTTTGTTTACCCTAGGGGCACATGTTTCAGCAGATTTGAACGTGTTTGTGCGGTGCTCTGCTGTGCTAAGTATGCCTGTCTATGGGAGTCTGTCTACTGAATGCTGAGCATTGTTTATCTGTGCGGTGTGGGCTTGCACTGCACACTGCAGTGCTTAGCAGGGAAGGCTGTTTAAAAATAAATTGGCTGGGGAAGCCAATCATATATAAATTACTGATGACCCCTGTTCCACTTAAACTGGATCATTAAAACACCTTAATGATGTACTTGGGAGGTGGAATGCATCATAGGTAGTCAAGCATGCAGGCTTCACCTACAGCAGAACACTAGAAAAGTTGCATACACCCCACAATCTGATTTCACCAGTATACTCTGCACTAGTGGAGAACAAAAGTGAGATTTTTAGCTAAAGCAATGCTAGAGGCTACTGCAGCTCTGCTACATCTGTATGTGCTAGATGCTGAAGTTAGTACCTGTGTTTTCTGACAATCAGCCTAGACTGAGAAGGAGAAGAGTGTTCAGGCCCAGGATAACCTTCCAGGAGCTATATGAGCTGGAAATTGTAGAGCACTACAGGGTGGATAGGGACATACTACAGGAACTCACCAAGTTCTGCTGCCCTCAACTCAGACCCAGAACTAACAGAGGGGAACCCATCCCAGTGGAAACAAAGGTATGTGCAGCCCTTAGGATACTAGCTACAGGTACTTTCCAAAGACCAACCTGGGACATGATGGGGGTCTCACAGGCTTCAGCATCCAGGGTACTCCACCAGTTCCTGGATGCCATGCTAATACATGCCAGTGAGCACATTTATTTATCCAGCACTCCTGTGGAGAGACCTAGCAATATTTGACTCTTCTACCATGTAGCACACTACCCTGAAGTACTGGGTGCTATAGACTGCACTCATGTACACAGCAAAGCACCGTCTGGTGAGTAGGCTAGACTCTATGTCAGCCAGAAGGGGTATCACTCCATCATATGCCAGGTCATGTGTAATGGCCAGGGCATTATCATGAGTGTGTGTGCTGGCAGCCCTGGTAGTTATCACAACTCCCATATTTGGCATGCATCATAACTGTATCAGATGTTTGCTAGGGGGACATCCCGTATGGCCATCTACTTGGGGATGCTGGCTACATGCTGGAACCGTGGATGATGACACCTATCAGAAATGTACACGCACCTACCAAAGAACACCATAATGAGGCACATGCACAAACTAGAAACATCACAGAGCATGTGTTTGGGCTGCTCAAGTCACAGTACTGGTGCCACGGTATATCTTGTGGAGCCCTGCAGTACTCTACAGCCACATTTGCACAGATGTTCACAGTATGGGCTATGCTACACAATATGATTCTGTGGAAATAGCTGCAGCAGGATCAGCAAAGGGCAGGGATACAGAGCCCCCCACCAGTGCCTAGGTCCCCACAGCCACACCCACAGAGGGACTCAGAGGAGTTACCCCATGAGGTTGTTCCTGTAAGCAGTTGTAATCATGCCCTTGATCACGAGACAATGCATAGTACATGCACTAACAATCTAGGGTTCTTGGGACTGACACCTTACTCTGACTCACATACATATAGTAAAAAGGATGCCAGCCAGCCCATACAACCTGTACCTAACCATGTATTGGCTGTGTACTGTGTGCATCAGACAGAGTCAGCCCTGAACCACAGGTCTCTCAACTGCTGCATTCACAAGGTAAGTCACTGTCTTATACAACACATCTAATCTAAGGGGTACTAGACTATGGTAGCATATGTATGGACCTGCTGCATGTATACAAGGGAATAGAGTGGGCTACTGGGCTACTTGCAGAGATCTAACAGCCTCTTGGGACAACAGGTACTCTGTCCAATACTGAGTGACCCATAATATTCACTAGACCACATGGCTGAAAAATCCACTGCATTATGCAAGGGAGATGCCAAACAGTGGGGGCCATAGGACAGACACATGATTATCTATGCCGGAGTCCCCTACCCCCAACACATCAGTGTTCCCATACAACTGCAGTAGCAGTATGTTTGCAAGGATATATCAGCAGACCACACAATTCCAGGGCTGTGACATACAACCTGGCCACACATCGTATTTCCCACAAAAGGCAGTGGTTACAGTGTATGTCTCTGTGCTGTTGATAGTGTGAGGAATGACACTTCTCCTTCTGGTGGCTGGTGTGGCTCACTGGGCAAGGGACATTAGCATTGTTGATGGTTTGAAGCTGGTGGCATCTACACCTTTTGCATGTGAGCTAATCGTATGGTAGGAGTCCCACAGACTGTCATAACCTGTTGCTGCAAGAAAGCTGAACAAAGCCAGAGGAAATGGTGAGGCAGAGGGCCAAACCTACAGACAGACATTATATATGCTCTGGGTAACCTAGAAGGTGGCTAATATAACAGCAGGTTGCTACAGGTCAGATTAGCTGCAGGATGTAAAGGCCTTCACAAAAATGTGTCAGTACTTACAATAATTCAGTGGACTCCATTTTATAGTATATTACCGGAAAACCACAACTGTATGTGCAACTGAGCAGACATATGGGGCGGAATGCTGGACATTCTGCAAAAACATACAAAGGTTTGAAGACTGTCACCCTGTGTGTGGTGTTACATCCTTTACCCCAGTCATATCATACGTCTCAACCTCTGAGAGCAAGACATCTGGACAAAGCCATGAATAATATTGGGGCAAAGACCCAACAATACAGATGATTTTAAATAGTGCTCTTGCAAACAGAAAAGTTAATAGAATAACAGGTTTTGCATTAGCATTAATCTCCTGATGTGTATGGAGTCAGAAACTCAAATGTCTGTCATTACTTCTTAACCTCATTCTATAATGATTTGCCACTAATGTGCCAAAAAAATTCAATGCTATGTAAACTGTACCAAAAATATGATGCACAACCCTGGACATTCTATTACAATCGGTACAGTTCATAAGTCACATATTACTTTCAGCAAACAGCCAGGGAATGATTTGGACAATATCAGGGAGGTGCTGAACTGTGGAAACAGGTGCAGCAGCCTATGGTCTGCAGCACGCAAAATCCCTGACTGGAGTACAGGTAGCTCTGGACTGGAGTCACCTTGTAAGTACTGACAGTAACACTGGGCATGGTCCTACACTTTACTAACCTGAGCCCATGTCTATTGCCTTTTCCACCAGAAAAACTGCTATGTGGAAATAAGTCTATATACAGACACATATGTATATATATATATATATATATATATATATATCTGTCCCTCCCTAACCCCCTCACACATGATTACTCTATCAGTATGCAACATATATATATATATATATATATATATATAAAAAGATAAGATATATATATATATATATATATATATATATGGGTCTACTTCTTCTGACCGAAAACTCACTTATTCGAAAAGGAGAAGTAGACCCTCAGTTACGCGAAAGTGCACTTCAGCAAAAGAACAGTTCAACGAACCGTTAAGTAGCACAGGTGCCGAAGCACACTACAGTGGGGAAAGGGAGTTTAGGTGTTTCCCCACTGTAGTGCGATCTCGGAGTTGGTATACTTAAGTAGGAGGGGTGCAGGAGGGCTTGCCCCCCTGCAAAAACAATGTTTTCTGATGGCAGTTCCAATATTTAAGGTACGGCAATTAGCTATACGCAATATCGATCAGCTATGTTTCGTAGTAATGTATTTTCGGTTAACTGCAGCTTCGCAGAAGTGGTGCCTGTGAAATCTATTTTCGCACAAGTGTATTTTCAGTCTTATACAGTAGACCCATATATATATATATATATATATATATATATATATATATATGTAAAGAGAGAGAGAGTTATATAATGTGTAGACTGAAACATAGGACTCTCCACATATATCTACACAACACAGTTACATAATGTAAACACACAGCAACAGTTAAGGTGACATCCCTGTTATACACATTTTATATATGTATATATATATATATATGTATATATATATATATATATATATATATATATATATATATATATATATATATTTATATATATATATGTGTGTGTGTGTATGTGTGTGTGTGTGTGTGTGTGTGGGGGGATGTACGAATGTACGAATGTCTCCACATACACTCGGACTGCTGGGGTTATCTGCACATACACATCACAGCAGTTGTCCGATGGAACCAGACTAAGGCCACAACAAGGCATAATCCACTCACCCACACAACCCTATGTCTGCAGAATGTCACCCTGTAGACAGGCAACAGTGAGCAGGTGGTGTAATGTGCAATGGTTGCCATAATGTCCCTGGCCACCTGTCTGCCTACCAAACTGCAACAAGCCACACATGGCCATACTGGTAACTGTGCACACATAGCAAGGATATTAATAGGCATCCCACCCCTAGGACAGTAGATACAATAACAATATAACTCTGCAGGCCATACATGCTGTGTAACACAAGGCCACTTTGTGTACTCCACAAGTACTGTGCCTGCATACATATATACATCAGACATAACCTGTGGAGCGTGCAATAAGTACTGTGAGCTATAGTGTGTAATAATAGATAGGTAAGTTTTCTATCTCACATTAGCCAACCTGTGTGTGTGTGCGTGTGTGTGTCTAGATATATCCCCTGCAGCAGTAAAGACATGTCCATATGGCATATGTCTGTGCAATGGTTATTCATTTTGTGGCCCTGTCACTAGCTACTGGCATCAACATTGACCTCCTTTACAAGGCCTGCTGATGTTATCCACCTTAACAGTGCTGGCTGACAGTCTGATATCAGATAAACTCTGTTGTGCATGCAATAAGTACTTGGAGCTATAGTGTGTACTACTAGATAGGTAAGGATTTTATTGTCACACCAGGCAAATGTGTGTGTGTGTGTGTGTGTGTGTGTGTGTGTGTGTGTGTGTGTGTGTGTGTGTGTGTGTGTGTGTGTGTGTGTGTGTGTGTGTGTGTGTAAATATATCCCCTTGCAGCAGAAAAGACATACCTATATGGCCTACCTCCGTGCAATGGTTAACCATTTTATGGCCCTGTCACTAGCTGCTGTCCTCAACACTGGCCTTCTTTACAAGGCCTGTTGATGTCATCCTCCTTAACAGCAATGGCTGACAGTCTAATATCAGATAAATGTCATGGTGCATGTGATCAATATTGCAGACTATAAGGTATAATAGTAGATAGGTAGGGGTTCTACTCTTACATCAGCCAACTCTGTATTTGTATGTAAATATATTCCCTGTAGCACTATTGACATTTTCATATGGGTTATCTCTGTGCAATGGTAATGCATTTTATGGCCCTAAGACTACCTGCTGGCCTCTAAACGCTCTCCTCTATAACGCTTGCTGATGTCATCCACCTTAAGAGCACTGGCTGACAATCTAATATCAGATAAACTCTGCGGTGCATGCGAAACGTACTGCGACCTATAGTGTGTAATAGTACACAGGAAGGGGTTTTAATCTCACATCAGGCAACTCAGTGTGTGTGTGTGTGTGTGTGTGTGTGTGTGTGTGTGTGTGTGTGTACAAATATATTCCCTTGCAGCACTATGGACATGGCCATATGGGATACTTATGTGCAATGGTTATGCATTTTACAGCCCTGTGACTAGCTGCTGGTCCTAAATAGCCCTCATCTACGTAGGCGTAACTGATGTCTACCACCATCTAGATTTGTATGTACAGAACACCCAGGTGACACGTATCAAGGGTAGCAGACCTTGTCACAGAGTAAGCATGCATAATTATGCTGGCTGCCCCCATTGGTCCCTAACACACTGTTCTACACATATGCACCTAGGTAACCATGCATGTATACAGCCTACCTTCCTGATGTCATATTTCTGCTGTGCTGCCATGCCATGCTCTGCCACTGTATTGCCACCATGTCTCCATAGCTTAGCCACTCAGACCCCTGGAACAGAAACATACACAGGTTTGTGACACACCTGCCATTCTGTAACACTACCACCAGTCTAACATTGTGCAATAAAGATACACAATGTTTGATGTGTAGTCATGACACATGCCAGCATACAGTACCTGTTGTGTTCCACAGCACCTGCCATGGCATAACAATACTGCACTACACAAGTACATTTAAAGTAATACAGTTACCTATTTGCATTTCACCACATTGATGGCATGGATGGCAGGGATGTGGTACAGGTATCATCACATGCACAGGGTGTGGTGTGGGAGTGCCAGAGGCCTAGGCTGTGCCAAACAGTTGACAGCATGTGTGTGAGTCAGGAAGAGGTGCTGGTTAGATGGGCTATGAAGAGGTGTCATATGTGTCTGTTGGTGACCTGCATGTGACAGTAATGTTTGAGTGTGTGCATCTACGTAGTCAAGCCCAGTGCTAGCCCATATGTGTGTATGTTGGACAGCTGTGGACTGCACATGGCAGAGTGGACATTTCACCATCTCCAGCCACAAACATGGGAACTGGCTCTACCAGGAGTGGCAGTTGCGCCATCATGCCCAAGGTCTGATACAGTCCTAGTAGCTGATGGTGCCTGCTATCTGCTGGGCCCGTGTCCCCCATGGGACTGCCCTGGACCATGTGCCCATGGCCTGCCAAGTCATGGTGTGGACAGCACACTTCCTTCTGTAGTGCTGGAGGTACTGCCACTAGGGACGTGTGAGTGTGCATGGCAACGTGGACTCCCAGCAGATGGTGTTGCTGACCTATGTCGACGTGTCTAATGTCCTACTCCAATCAGCTGTTCCAGCACAATGTCTAGAGAAAGACAGACACTGTCTCAACCCACCATCTGTCCAATATATCAGTGAAACGATCCATGGCATCACCAATACTTATCAAGGGTATCAGAACACGTCAGAGATTTGGGATGCATGGCTAGGCTTAAAAAGGCCCTTGTGGTTGTTATCCAAGTAAAAACCTATGAACCTATGAATACGGTGGAGGAAATCACAGATGTCAGAATGTGCTGCATCCATAACCCTGAGCATCCATCTGGTATTGCATTCAGAATTTGCCTGTGCCTCCATGATGGCCCAAAACATGCGATGAGTGACCCCTGATGTGACACCTGTGACAGCAGGTGGATGGGCAGCAGTCCTCCTTCGAACACCCCTATCAATCTGCCTGTGTGGGACCTTGCCATCTCTCTGGCTATGGCCAGTGCCTACATTCACTGATGCTATAGTTGTCACACTGTCCTGTTCAATGTCACCACCCTCTAACTGTCTGATATCTGTGGCCTCAGGTGACTGGGTATGTGTGGGCATACTGACTGTGTGTGAGGACAATGGGGAGGAAGTGGGATGTCAACCCCTTTGACAGATCTAGCCCCCAACAATCCCGCCTGTGCCTCACTATGGTCACCATCATCATCAGAGTCTGATGAAACACTGACGTCAGGTTGTGAGGGGACAGACTCCAACCCCCACATTCACCTGTGAGGAGGAAGACAAAATCGGTACATTACTACCTGCACTATTATGTATGGTAATCCACACAGACTCATACAGATGAGGATCCACAACTGCATTACACATCCCACATCTTCTCATCTCTGTTCCCATGCACAATACACAAACACACAACATACACAGACAAGACAGACCCTTTATAACATGTACTTCAGCTATATCCGGTTAATATTGCCAGTACAAGACACCTGTGAGGTAAGCAATATGACAGTGTATCTGATAGACCTACATATAAGACCCAGTGCACCTATCTTGAGCATAATATGCCAGTTGTAGTATCACTGCCTCAGGTATGTACTGCCTCCCTATTGTGTGTGAGCAGGCATCTTGGAGTGATTGCCTTCTGTATAGCAGGCTACATAGTCATTCATAATTATAAGTGGAAGTGCATATATTTTCAGTTTTTACTGTATTTTTATATACACACATTTTTTATGTTACTAGTATTTAGCTATGATGTTTGGTTTTGTTTATATTTATTTTTCTTTTTATATATTTTTGTTCATTTTTGTGTTTGTTTTTTTGAACATCTTAGTAGATTGATGAACATTCATGCAGCAGTTCAAGTTTTTTATAGTAAATTTCACATAAGGTGCATGCATAGTTAATTATGTAAATGGCAGGACTGTTTCAGCCTTAGATGATACAGTTCTGCATTAAATTTTCCAAAACATCAGTATATTTGCAACAGCGTGACAAAATGGTTTATGTATGTTGCATATTATACTGTTTAGATATCTGCAATATGTCTTATTTATTATATCTGGAATATATTATACAAGTTGTGCTTGGAACATATTAAAAATGTACTCATTTTCCTAAAGTGTTAGGTTACTTTAAATCATTTGGTTTCCACTAATTATTTAATTGGAGGGAAAAAGTTTGCTAGCAGTGATTGGTTTAACCGTGTTTAAAATGCTTAGGCTTGTGATAGACTTTTATGTCTGTTGAAGCGTAGGAGCACTATGCAAAAGCGCTTACATGTTTTTTACTAAATAAATTGTTTGGTTTTTATGCCGTGCATGTCCTTTGCTTGCTTGGATTTCTTGCATTATATTTTTGGAGCCTGGTCTGGACTTTATCTGGTGCAGTGGTTTTGTTTTTGCCTATAAGTGGAAACATATTAACGTTTCTAAAAATACACAGCTGTGATTACCCATTCTATGCACTGTAGTTAACTGCTCCGAAATGGAACATATAACCATTCTATTCTGGCTAAGCATAACAGTTGTGCCTAGGACAACATGGCAACCCATAACATTCTTAGAGTATATATGATCTGTAAAACAACATTATCACATTTACCAGGTACAGGACCTCAGACTCCGGCCATACCTGGCGAACCTATGAAAAGGTGAGGGAGCGGTATTGCCAGCAATACCAAATGTTGCCGTGTTACAAGGTAATATGTGTGTATATCCACATGTACAGTAGCTAATGTGATACTGCCTAGATTGCTGACATTCTGAGTATGTCTGCACAACTGTCTGTTAAACCCAACATCCCCCATGCAGATAGACCTGACATCCACGTACTAATATGCAGAGCCTGCCACAATGACTGATACAGTATTACACTGGTGAACACAATAAGCTTACCACTCCTCTGATGTGGATGTTGTGGCACCCACCTCCAGGTTGTATGGTATGATGGATGCCTGAGAGCTGGTGGCTGAGCCTAGGTTCACCTGGAATTCCTCTGTGGCCAAGAGTGGTTATTCTGTTGCAGGCCCTCCACTGGTGGCAGCATAATCCCTGGCCACAGCAGCTGCCATTTGATGTGCAGCATTGACCATATCTGTGGCCTGGTGTCAGACCTGCTCGTAGGTCCTGTCATGTTGGCCAATGTGATTAACCGCCCTGGCAAGGTCACCCCACAGTGCTGCACGCTGCTCACAATTGTGGCAACCCCTAGAAAGCAGGATGTGATGGTGGAGTCTGAGGGCATTCAGGATAACATCATTCTCTGCAGGTTGAATGATGCATTTTCATAGGTTGGTACTAGGCTATCAGTCCTAGGGCCTATACAAGCCTAGCCATAACAATTCCCTTGCTATTTCTTCCCACAGTATTTACTTCCCTGGACCCCTGTCTGGCAGGGTGACTGACGTAATCCCCGGGGTGAATTTCCTATCTCCCATCCAATCGTCGAGGTTCCTTTTGAAGAGGTCCAAAGAGGAGCTCTGCTTGACATGTATGGGCAGTCTATTCCAGAGTCTGGGGGGTCTCTGGGTCAGGGACCTATCCCTCCAGCATGTTTTGTTCATTGTGATGACAAGGTTTAGATCCCTGGAGCATGTGTCTGTGAGGGATTGGGATTTCTTTAAGTGTAGCATGTCCAACAGCTCTGGGTTTGACATGGCCTTGTATGTTAAGCAGAGATCGCCTCTGAGTAGATGATATGTGACAGAGTATAGGTGGAGTTTTTTTTTAGACAGTCAGAATAGGGCATCTGCTTTAGGCCTGTGATTCTTTTAGTGAGGTATTTCTGCGGCCTTTCCAGTTGTTGCAGATGTCTTGAGAGGTACATATGAAATGGGGCATTGTATTCTATAATGGGTCTAATGAGGGATGAATACAATGGGACAATGACCTCCTTTTTTCTGGATGAACAGCCCTTAGTGATGAGGTGTGCCACATAGAAGGATTTCCTGACTGTTGTGGCGATGTGGTTATCGAAGGTGAGAACACTCTCCACCTGTGTCCCTAAGTCTCTTATCATGTTTTCAGAGTTTAGTGTACTGCCACCTATGTGGTAATTCACGGGTACATGTTTTTTTCCCAAAGGGAATAACTATACATTTCTTGGCATTGAGCTTGAGCCCATGTCTCTGGCACCAAACATCTGTTTCTGTAAGGCCCTTTTGTAGAATATCCACATAATTTGGGGATTCAATAATGGCTCCCAGTTTGCAGTCATCTGCAAACTTTGTTAGCCATAGTCCCTTAGTGTTTGCCTGTACTTCAGAGAAGCAGATGCCAAAGAAGAGTGGTCCCAGGACTGAACCCCGAGGTACTCCACTTGTCACTTGTCTGGAGCTGGATTTGGAGTCGGCTACTTTTACAGTGTGGGTTCTGTAGTAAGCCAGTTGGCAACCCATCGAGTGATGTAGGGATTAATGCCCAGCTTAGTAAGTTTATCTATGATTCCAGAGTGGGGGATGGTGTTGAAGGCCTTGGCAAGGTCCCAGATAGGCTGTATGTCTCCTGGGATACATTGTTCCTGAAAGACAACAAGACAGCACATTACAGGACCAGATACATGGACATCCACTATGTACAGACTCTGCACAACCAATATGGGCTGCACTATCTACCGCTCCCTCATGCGTCATACCCCACAGTCTAGCAGCACACTAGTTATGTGGCTATCACCAAGATGACAACAATACTGGGTATGTCCCTGTGTGCCATGACAGATTCTGTTGTATGTCTCTATACCCATCACTGCAGTCTACTGTGGTGTGTCTCCTATGGCTAAATTCCCACTAATATGTCATATGGCTACTGCTGGACAAATAGCTGTGCACAATTATAACAACTATATGGGGGCAGTCCAGCAACACCAGTGTGCTACAATGACAGAAAGCAATGCAAACCTGCTGTAGTATATGTTCCCTGTAGACATCATACCTCTCAAATTTGGGGAATGTCAACATGTTTGCCTCATAGGTGTGGTCTTCTTGGCACAAACATGTGGATGTCTGACAAACGGTTGGCCAATAATTAATGGTTGCTGTCAGAAAATAACTAGAGAATCTGACTGCCACACACCAGACCCCTCAGAACACACATATGCTACAGTAATACCTGTTAGTCTATTCACATTCCTACTTTGTATGGCCAATATGTATACTCTGTCACTGGATTTGAGCCTATGTCACACCACTAAATTATGGCTTTGACCTGATTTCCTGCTTTAGGTGGCTGACAGGTATGTTAGGTATAGCTCTCAACCAAATAGGGACAAATGTCAATGAAACAGGGACTTAGCCAGAGTACATCAGGGACATTCAGGGATACTTTTACAATGTTAGAACTATTTATATATGACATTGACAGACTGAGAGGATGTGCATTACATTGCATTGTTTAATGTTACAGGAGTGTACACCCTTACTTAGTGCCACTATGTCTAGCATGTAATCCACTAGCTTCCCTATAACAGCCAACCATTGTAGGAGGGAGTGACAGGGGCAGAGCCGAAATGTGATTCAATGCAGGGACAGTTGAGAGCCATGCCTGTAGCCATTGGACAGCAGAGCATCACTGACATGTCAATACCATATATCTACTAGAGGCCCGCTGTTGTAATCCTTATCCCCCTAACCTCCATTCTCCCATCTGCATCCCATTATATGGGAACATCTATTACATACCTGGTACAGTGAAGTAATCCTTTATGAAGTGTTCCTCTGCAAATACCTTGCAAAACCATTGTCTTTGTGAGCCAAACAACATACAGACCTGTTCCCCATAAGCAGCTGCTTGCCTTTTGCAGATAATGCTCATTAACAGGTAATTGCCTCTGCACCAATCTGTGGCTCAGACTTGCTAATTGCATCCAAAACAATTGAATTTCACTATCGTTAGCCAATGACATGGCATCACAGAGTAATATATAAGGCCTTCATGTAGGTCGTGGCCCCTTTCTTACATTTTGAGATGGACATTAGTGCAGTATGGAGATTACAGCATCACAGAGGGTAGGTACAAATACTGTCCACTGTTGAGATTTATGAAGTATGTCCACAGTTTTGCCTGACATGTTTGGCCAGTGTCCCATGACATTGTGGTCATCTGGCAGTTCAGTGTTAAACATTGTGGGTTGAGGTCAGTAAGAGGAGAGAGATGTGAGTGTCACACATACCCATCAGAATACGCATGCTAATGCAGTAGCTGCTATTCTATCAACTTACGATATTTGCAGGGGCAAACTGTTAAACATGTCCCTAACTCTGGGCCTCCCCCCCACTTTATGTATGGTTTTGTCTGGATCCCTTGTTCTAGGGTGTTGTGAGGTATGGTAGGTCTGTATCAGCTAGCTTAATATACTGCTGTGTATGCTCCAGCTGCAGCCTAGGATACATAGGGGAGAGTGTGAACACTTTGGAGGACAGCAAGCTGTACGTGTAACTGTGGCAGCAGTGTTAGGCCTGCCATTACAGTACAGCCAGGGTGGTATCCTTTACAGTCCGAACGCAGCATGTGCTTAATGTGTTATGCAACAGTGACAATAACAGAGTAGTGGGCGACATACAGTTTGCCTATACGGATATGTGCAGTGTGTCCCTACCTGCAGGCCTTTGACTTGCAAAACTGGGTAGCAGATAATTTAATAGGGGCTATATTACATCAATGAACACTTAAAAAAAGCGAACGCTGATTTATTGATCCCATGTAAGCAAAAGCTTACAATCCTGAACACTTGGAACAGAGATTTTTTTCCCCTGGAAAAAAAATCGCTGTTCCACAAAAAAAAAAATAAATAAATAAATAAAAACTTCAAAACATTACATAAAGTGTGGGGCTTCACCCCCCCACCCCCCCACCCCCCTACTTAAATATACCAACTCTGAGATTGCACTACAGTGAGGAAAATGGGAAAGTAACGGAGGTGGCCAAGTGATTTCTTTCCCAGGGAAAGAAATCGCTTATATGCCATTTGCTATTTTGCTGTTTCGTGCTTTCAAGTTCGATCAAGATGCATTCAAAGAATTGCTCTTCGATTATATAATAGGAACCCATTTAGTAGGAGTAACTTGTGGGGATTAAAATTGCATGACTCAGTCATTACTTGCTGTGTTCATTACAATGTGATTGAAGTGGAACACACTGGATTCGAACCCAGGACTGTGTGTTACACAATGTACTGCATGCAAGGCATTTCATCAGACTGAGGTACAGAGTCAGTGCTGCAGCATGTGCATTTGCAAGATATATGTGCAGATGTGCAGGCTGTGACACACATTGTCTGCATCCATCAGTATGTGCATGGCTTTCAAAGGCAGTTGTTCTGCAGCAGAGACCCAGTTCAACACATGTACTTTGCCATTGATGAGTTAACAAGTGTGTTTAAAGCTGTTGCTGATAAAAGGGAATATGTATCTGCTGTTCCAGGCCTCATGTACTTCTATTATTATTTATTTGGATGTGTACTGGTGCATTTTTGCATCAGAGTCCCAGGTGCACTCCCATTTTTCCCCTTTGGTTTAATTTCAGTCTGTCAGTGGCAATCAGTATGTTTTGCTGGAAACACCTGTTTTAATTAAGATCTGTGTGGTATAGTCGATTCTTGCACCAGACTGCAGTTGACAGGGGCCTGGGTTGGAGACATAGTGGATGTTCATGTGAGAAACACATAGGATCATTAAAGCACATTAAAGCTCATTTAAGTGGATTTGTGTGGTGTGGCACAGTGCGCCACTTATCTCCACCCAAATCCATACTAAAAATTAAGAAGAAAGGGTGCGATAGGATAGTGGTGAAATGGGGGCAAGCAGGGGGAAAAACATAGTGAAAGACAGGTATGGATGCGCAGGAAGGGTGTAAGAAAGAACCATATATTTCCATGAACAGCTGTGCATTTTGACAGATTTTGTAGATGAATTTGGACTCTCAAACCCCAGGGAAAGGGGTGAGGACAACATAAATGTGTTGTGAAGCCAACTGGACCAAATTAGTTTTCTCCAGGGGACATGTGTATAAAATGGAGAGCTATGTATGGGGCAATATATATTTTTTTTTTTTGTGGGAGAAGTGCTCATTTTTTTTAAGGAGAGAGTGGAATGCTGGGGAAGGGACATGGGTATATGTGGGAAGGTAAGTTGGGTAGGAGAGGATGCAATTGCCGACAGACAAGCTAGACAAGACAGCAGGCAGGGGAGGTGGGTAAACACCTTGGATGGAGAGGGAGTTGTGGAATTTGAGATGCATGTGCCTCCAGACGGCAGCAGCTTGACTAACAGCCCCACTCATGGACAGTCCACACTGCTCTTTTACTGCCCCATTGTGGCTGTGATGGAGGATGGGTGCCAGGCTGCTGCACCAGGTTGGCCAGCGTGCCCTCAGTCTGGCACAGGCAATGTTCATAGCTGCGATGGATGATCCTGCACACCACCAGTAGTTGCTGTTGGGTGACTACTGCCCTTCCACCACCACTCCCAGAGGGAGGCTGGGTCCCGTCCTCTGAGGCATTTCCACCCAAAGGTGGTACAGGGCAGCAGATGGGAAACCATCGGCTAGGGTCCCAAACATGCCAGGAACCAGTGCCATGGTCAGCTGAGGTAGGATAGGTGGATCATCGGGAACTGGCCTACCCTGTCAAGCTGTTGTGATGGAGGTATACCAATAAGTATAGGTTAGATATGAACAACACATTTGTTAGTAATAACAGCATGCCAGAACATTCTAAATAACCCAATAACATTTCAATGCATATTATGTGAAACACAACAATAAATAACAGAACAGTCAGTATATAAACAGCATGTCAGTAACAGTTATGGCATAAGGCCAACAAAATAGGTAATTCAACAAGATATGTTAATATGCAACCATTATAATGCATAACAATAATAATACACATGCCGCAAAATAAAGTTTAATGTAACAACATATGTTAATAATAAACCATAACCAATGCATAACACTAATAAATAATTGGAGATAAGGGGTGGGGTGAGAAAAATACAGTCCATTAATACCATTATATGCTATATACCTGACAACAGTACTAATATCTACTGTACAGATCTGTCCTTTCTTTATGTGTACAACTGCCCTATGGCTGCTGTAGGACATGCATACCTCTTAAGCTATCTGCATAGACAGTATGGGTCAAGCAGTAACAACTGCGGGTACACAACTACACAGAACATTTGCACATCAGGTGGACCTATAAAACTACCAAGGTGTACTGTGGGCTGATGTAGTGATACTTTGCTATTTAGATAATCATGTCAGTGATAGATCTGTGATGACAACATGACACTTGAGAGATATTTATGTGTATGATACAGAAACTAAACAACTATCATGCTTTGCTTGGCAGGCATGGGGATATAACCCAGTTGCAGTGACTGCAGAGGACATCTGCATCGCATGTATTAATTGACTGCAGCAACCTTTAACAGACACTCCAGGCATACAGCTATACCAAAGATTACACATTTTATTTGTTTTATTTTATTCTATTATTATTTTACTTATTTCCTCTATTTTACACTGAATTTTCACATTCCTATCAATGATTTTAACAGTCTATGACATCTAAACACACAATTATCTACCTATAATATGGGCTATCTCACCTTTTTACCTGTTGTTTCTGTGGTGAGAAAATCTGTATTCATTACGTGACAGATGCTGTAAAATATATTGCTACATAGCACTGCATTCAAACCCTGGTCTGTGTGTGGTAAATGTACTTCATACACAGCATTTAACAAACTGAGCTACTGAGGCACTGATGATTACTGACTGACTAATATTTGCTTAGAGCTCACCTGAAACCAAAATATGACTTGGTAATAGTACTACAGTTTTATAGTAGACTGTAGTGACAGTTGAATACATGTATTAACTTCAGGCATATATTGTTAATGGTTTAAAATATCTATGAAATCAACATACACAATATCAGAGTATGGGCTGGCTACCTCACCCATATACCTTGCTTACCTGCTGTTTGTGGATGACAGAGTATTATGTGAACAATACTGGACTAGACACAGCCTTGAACAGTACTATATGTGTTAGGAAATACATTAAGCAGCCATTATATTTGCTGTCTACAGATATTACACTGTTATACTTGACTGTGACACCGTAAATCACAGCCTGAATGCATATAACTGAAATGTAATGGTTTAAACAAGACAATCCTGATGCACGCACTTACCTTGGTGCTATTGCTATTGGTTTGTGTGTTATTGCAGAACATTTGTTATAAGTCATTTCTTGCAAAACAGCTCTGACTCTACACTTATTGCACAATAGACTTTATTGGATATACCTGCAGACAAGTACTGGTATTGTTTCATGTTTTTATTGCAGAACAGTTGTCATTATAGATTTTGTGCAAAACAGTTCTACTTCCACACTTATTGCACAACACACTTTATTAGAGATTCCCTCATGCAGTTACTAGTATAGTTTTGAGTTTTTATTGCACAACAGCTGTAATTATGCAGGAGTTGCAATACAGCTGTAATTCCAACAGTTTTTGCACTACAAAGTTTATTGCAGATACTTTATTACAGTTCATGGTTTAGTGTTCCCTGCTTATTGCACTACAGCTGGCAGTATTCACTATTTGCAGTACAACTGTAAGTCCACATAAATTGCAATACTTTCTTTACTGTATATATCTAATCGCAGTTAATGCTTTACTCTTTCTTGATTATTTGACTATAGATAGCAAAATACATCTATACCCACTACACACAACCTTGCCAAGCTCCCTGTATGCGCCTCAACATTGCGAGCTCTCTCCTCTTCAGCAGCTGGGAGAGAAGCACACCATTATGCATACCAGTTTATCAGACATTCAGATTAGGTATAGGTGAAACAAAGGTAAAATTACTTACAAACTTGTGGGACATTCCCAGCACAACCTTTTTGGACCCAGGTGTGCAAGGCACCCTCCTTTCTTTGCTTCAGGTCATCATGGTGGTGATGAACCTTCAGGGGATACCAGTCACACTGGTGAGTTCACATGTCAGCTGGTCCCAGGTCTCTGCCTTGCACTCTGAGCCCTGGAACCCTCCCTGCAGCAGCCAGTTATCATGTTTTTTCACCAGAAGTCCAACCATGACTATGGACTCCTGAATGGCCCACTGCTCTACCAGAAGCGTGCACCCTCTTCAACACCAGCCATAGTTGATACATGGTTTGAACTCCAACAGATTTTGTTGTATTCCTGCCTAGTAAGCTTTATATAGCCTATTTTTTTGCTTTTGAATGCCACTGGGCAATATTTAAAAAATGTGGTGCATCACTTAGCACCCTGCAAACCAGATCAGCTCAGCCAAGCAGTCCTCACAGTGCTTAGCAGTACACAAACAGGCCAAGCAGAGCTAAGCGGTGCATAAATATACTCAGCCATTAGTTTGTTATGCAGTGCTTAGCAGGTCTTAGTGAAGCTTAGCTGAGTGCAGTGGGCCAAGATTTAAAAGTAATTAGCATAATTTGTATTTTGAAAATACATGCTTATTTTCCCTTCCATGTATTCAAACCCTGCACCTACTGCAACTCTACCCATTTAGCCACATGGATATGTGGAATTCTGATATACTTTTACATATACCTCTGAGCTACCTTTAAGCAGTGTTGAGCAGCACACCGTGCAAACCTGCTCAGCTATGGTTAAACTTGACCTTTAAATAAATAATTAAATGCATCCAGTTTCTATTTTTAGATGTCTGCCCTGTCTCAGCACCGCTTAGCATTGCTACGCTTCGCACCGTGCAAATATGCTTTTTAAACAAAAAAATGTAAATTACATTGATATCTTACAATTGCACAATGCAGGGGGTGTGTTACTCATTTGCAGACACAGTTAGCAATTCACTCCCTACACTGATTCAATACCCGTGTTCCATGGCTCTCCCTCAGCAACACGCCATTATTAATATGGATGGTGCACTGCCGAGGGGGAACTGTGTATGCAGATGTGGTAACATCAATGTAGGCTCTACACTATGCTTACACAGATTTTATTAAATATAGGGGATGGTGTCAGAAGCAGCATGTCTAAAGAACATAGTGTCAGAACTGGCATATCCAAAAGGTATGAAGTTAGAGGACTTATGGCTAAAATGACTAAAGTCATTTGCTCAGAGCTGGAAGATATACAGAAGTGGATCATCCCTAAAATGTGCAAACTTCACAAAACAGGTCAGACTTGAATTTCAAACATTAAAACTGGCTCAGCACTATTTATTTTTCGCATAATATGAAACGGGGCATACAGAACGTTCTAAACGATATTCGCATAAACCGATTTGTATGATATTGATAAACATATTCGAATTACAATGGAATATGTTTGAAATAAAGTCCAAATTGCATAAAATGAATAAAATAAAGGGTAACGATCACATTTTTCAATACATCTCTGAGAATCTGTATTTTTGTATTGAGCAAAGATATTTGAGTTCTCAGAAGTGTATAAAGTGTTTGCATGTTTGTGCAGTGTTACAATAAAGCTATTTTGCAAAGTACAGCCATTACAAGGCATAAGCCATTACAGAGCATATTTCACATAGTAAAGTATTTAGAAGAGTTTATTCTGCATTTGAATGTTATTGCAAGCTCACAGAACTATTTGCTCGTACATGATTATAAGGGCCATATTTTCAGTGTGTTTGCGTATACTTTGTGGGCATGGTAGGCGGATTTTGAAAACCCAGTGCACTTGTGTTTGGCAGCAATATTGCTGAGAACTGGAGAATGTTTGAGCAGCAGTACCACATTTTCATACAGCTTGCATTTTCTGACAAAGATAATCATACAAAGGCATTTATTCTCCTTAATTTAGCTGGGTCTGAAGCTATAGAAAGGGAACGTTCATTTGTGTATGCACCTGTTATCTATAGAGGAGCGGGAGAAGCCATCATATTGCTGTACCGGCTGAGTCAAGGAAGAACCCAGAGTGCTTCAAATGTAAATTTAGAGAAATGTGTAACCCCTAGACAAATGTTACAATGGAAAGGCACTTATTTTACACAAGGGATCAAAAGCCTGGTGAAACTTTTGCAGCATATATAACTGACTTAAGAAATAAAGCTAAAACTTGTAGATTTGGTGACTTAAAGGATGAGTTGATAAAGGACAGACTTGTGTGTGGTATTAAAGATGATGTTTTGAGAACAATTGTGCTTTTTGACAGTGATTTAACTTTGAATAAGGCCACTGAGATTTGCCAGATATACAAGCGCACAGAAAAGCACACAGATATGCTTACAAATGAGAATAGCTCTAGAAGGCACAATGATAGCATGCATGTTGATAGTACGCAGTACATGGTTAAAAGAAACAGGCCCAAGCACATGGCAGCAACTGTAATCCCTACAACACTCATTGGTAAACCCCAGAACTTTCTAGCAAATTCCAGAGTTCACACAGTTTCAGTGAAGCATAATAGTGAGTCAGCAAACTCAAAGCATGGGCTCCAAAGCATTTTCATTACCAACTGTCATAATTGTGGTGGAAGTCATGAATCTAAAAGGGAGAAATGTTTAACTTTTGGTCAACAATGCCACAAATGCAATAAATTGAATCATTTCAAAGGATTTTGTAAATCAAAAGGCCCACATTATTTTATTAAAAGGGAACATTTTAAGAAATGAGTTGATTAGTTAGACAGTTGCAACCCTATACTTTATGTTGATGGTGTGTCAGTGCTTCATTAAACGGTCAGTGGAGTAGATTTAAGCGCAAAGAATGAAGTATTTTGTACTGTTCAGATAAATGGCAAACCCACAGAACTCAGTGTTGACAGAGGTTCCAAGTGCAATGTTATGTCTGCAGAAACATTTGCTAGAGTGTGTAAAGGTGAAAGGCTTGATTTGGCAAGGTGTGTGAAACTTGTTGCTTATGGAGGTGAAGAAATTCAGACTGAAGGCTCAGTAGTGCTTTCATGTTACTCTGTTGGAAGAAGCTATCACTTGTTACTTTATGTGGTCAAGAGGCACGTTCAGTCATTGTTAGGGCTCAGAGACAGTTTGAAAATGGGACTGCTTACATTTAATAAGGAAGTCCACCATGCTAGCTTGAAAGACCACTACTTTAATTTTGCCAGCACGTTTTTTTCTACCTGTGCTGTTCTTTTCGAAGACAAACTAGGCAAACTTCCAGTTGTGTACTCCATGAAGTTTGACACAGTGGTCAGTCTAATTATCAGGCCAGCACGTAATGTTTCAATAGCCATGAGGCACAGAGTCAAAGCCAAACTAGATAAAATGGTGCAATAAGGTGTGTTTTGTCCAGTTGCAACTCCAACTGAATGGGTATCTTCCATGGTGGTAACTCATAAGAAAAGCTCAGATGACATCAAAATATGTATTAACCCATGAAATTTGAACAAAACACTAAAACGTTCTCATCATCCAATGCGCACAGTCAAAGATGTCACAACCTTATTGCCAAATGCCACTATTTTTTCTGTCTTAGATGCAAAGAGTTTATTTTGGCAAATTCAGCTTGACAAGAAATCCTCATTACATTGCTCACTACTTTTAGTACACCGTTTGCCAGGTACAGATTTTTGAGAATGCCATTTGGGATAAATTCTGCAAGTGAGGTCTTTCAATGTGCAATGTAGCAACTTTTTTCTGGGTATCCTTGTGCTGTTATAGTAGATAACATACTAGTAGGAGGTTGTGATGAAGCAAAGCATGACAGAAACCTCAGAAAAGTTCTCGAAAGAGCATGTCAAGTGAATCTGAAGCTCAACCCACACAAATGCAAATTCAGGCTACAAGAAGTTACTTATGTTGGTTATTTATTTATGAGCACAGGCCTATGACCAGACCCTTCAAAGCAAACAGCCATTCTCGAGATGTCACCTCCAGATAATGTTCAAGCCCGACAATGTTTTCTTGCCATGGTCAGCTACCTAGACAAGTTCATTCTAGACTTAAGCCAACTTTCAACACCACTCAGAGAGCTGACATGTAAAATGCATCATGGTCTTGGTTAGAGCAACACCAAAGTGCATTTGAAGTCCTGAAACAGAGAATTCCTAGTCCACCAACTCTCCGATACTATGATGTTCACAAGCCAGTTACATGTTCCTGTGATGCTTTGAAATTTGGTCTTGGTGCAGTCATTCTACAAGAGGATCAACCTGTTGCCTATGCATTGAGAACTCTTACCCAAACTGAGATGCAATATGCACAGAATGAGAAAGAGCTTTTGGCAATTTTGTTTTCATGTTTGAAGTTCCATGATTATGTTTATGGTAGACCTATCCAGATCGAAACAGACCACCATCCTCTAGTCACTATCTTGAGAAAGCCAATCCAGACTGCAACATATGATGCTGAGATTGCAAAAGTACAATTTCAATCTTGTCTACAAATAAGGCAAACTTCCTTACCTTGCTGATACATTATCCAGATCACCCAGAAATAACACAAAACAGCAAAAGAATGACAGTCTTCATTTTGAAGTTATGGAAGTGAGAAATGTTTCTTCCACACGTCTTGATGAGCTGAGAAATCACACAGTTACAGATCCAGTTTTACAGAGACTCAACTACTTTATCAGTCAAAGGTGGCCATCAAAGCAATTCAGTTTACCACAAGAAGTGCAACCTTATTTTCCATACAGAGATGAGATTTTGGCTGACAAAGGTATCATAATGAAAGGTCCAAAAGTAATTGTTCCAAAGTCCATACAACCAGAGTACATTACTATCTTGCATCATGGTCTTCCAGGAGTTGAATCTACCAAAAGAAGGGCGTGAGGACTAGTATTTTGGCCTTCTATGTCACAAGATGTTGAGGGAGCACTTTCATCTTGTTCAGTGTATAATAGTACAAAGTCACATCAACAGAAGGAACCACTTCAGCTAAACCAGATTCCGGAACTACCTTGGTTGACAGTAGCCACCGATATCTTTGACTGGAATGGTCAACATTATTTGGTGTTAGTAGACTCTTATTCCAATTGGTTAGAGATTGACCTAGTTCCTAACCTAGCATCAAGTACAGTCATTACTAAAGTGAAGCATCATTTTGCTGTTCATGGTAGTCCGTACAGAAGTATTTCTGACAATGGCACATGGTTTACAAGCCAACAATTCAAAAGATTTGCTGAAGAATGGGACTTTACTCATGTCACATGTAGTCCTGAGTACCCACAGCAAATGGTTTGACAGAACATGCAGTTCAAAGTGCTAAACAGTTATGAGAGAAGTCAAAACAAGACAATAATGATGTTTTTCTGAATCGCTTGAATCTCAGAAATGTTTCTTTTGATAAACATCTTGGTTCACCTGCTCAGAGACTTCTGTCGAGACAAACCAGAACCACATTACCAGTCAGTAGTCAATGGTTGGTTCCATGTGTCAAGAACAACAGATCAGTGAAATCCAATCTGTTGAAGTAGCACCAAACCCAGAAGTCCTACTACAATAAGACCAGCAAACCGCTCAATCCATTACGAGAGGGAGAAGTGGTAAGGATGCAGACATCCAAAGGTTATGATCAGATTGGTGTTGGGAAGAATATTGGTCCAGAGCCGAGATCATACATTGTGGAATCAGGAGCAATCTTTAGGCAGAATCAGAAAATTTTGAGACAAGTATCTCAGCCTATACCACAGCATATAGCCTGTGAGAAAGACTCTTTATCGCAGAGAGTGAGTTGTCCAGTGTTCCGATTCTAGAGGACGTTCCAGAGGACATTACCATTTCTGTGATGAATCCAGAAGTTCCTGATATGAGTTGTGCACCGTAGACTGTCCCTGTTGCTAAATTTGGTCTCAACTGTTACGTTACGAGATATGGTCTAATCGCTAAACCCTGTAGCAGATATGAAGCAACCTGGACATGGACATTGCATTTTGTTTCTAATATGTATAGTAATGCATGTCTAGCTCTGATATTGTTTTGTATAAATGGCAATCTTTTTAAGAGGGAGGATGTCGATCAATATGTGTGTATGTACCTTTAATAAGCTATCCAAAGGCTTGCACAAGTGTACAAATATTGAGGACGTGCGAGCCAGACTGCCATTTTGTAGTTAGCTGTTGAGATGTAAGCATATATGTATGTAAAGACTGTCTGTTAACTAGTTTGTTTGTATTTTATGATGCTGCTATCCATCCTGATGTGTTTCTATGTATTAAAGCATCTAAACGAAACTCCAAGCCTTCTTGTCATATGTGTTACAGAGGAATTAGCAACAGGTAGTGCAGATTATTCAGGAGCTATTCAAGAGGATAGAAATTACTTCGGAAAATATAGCTAGGGAGTGGGATAAAATTAAGGTGGAGTTTAAAAATAGGGTGGAAATAAAGGTAGCTATGTCTAAGAAGTAACAAGAATTATTTAGAGAGAATGACAAATGTTAAAGTATTGCAGAATGGGGGGATCTCACAGAACAAGAAGAAGAACAACTGCAGAAAGCTAAACACAAAATAAGGGATTACCTCGATAATATGCATGAGCTTAGAAAGATTGCTGTTAAGCAACTTTTTTTTAATTCTAATTCTGGAGTACAAAGACTTTTAGCACAACTCAGGCAACAGAAAGTAGAAAGGGTTGTTTTCAAGCTTAGGGAGCCTATAAAAAGGAAGGTAACAAGAGATCCTGTAGAGATATTAGAAAAAAAATCAGAAAATCAATAAAAGTCTGTATAAAGCAGAGAAATATGGAAAACAAGAAAAGATACAAATAGAAATATTTATGGAAGAATTAAATATGCCAAGGTTAGAGGTAGATGAGGCTCAGTTACTAACGGTTAGGATAATAGGAGATGAGATAAAAATTGTGATGCATAACCAATCTATAGGAAAGTCCCCAGGAATAGATGATATTCCTGTGGAAGTTTGGAAGCTGGGGGGACTAATACAGATCTGGAAGGTTTTGTTTAATAGTATTTTAAGAGGAGAAGTACCAACATCCTGGAAGAAAGCAGTGGTAGCTGTAATACCTAAAGAGGGTAAAGATCCATAAGATCCAGCTTCATACAGGCCCATTTCAATACTAAACTATGACTATAAAGTGTTCATGTCTATAATGGCTAAAAGAATGGCAAATGTAATGCCAAAATTGATAGATATGGATCAATGTCATTTTGTGGAAGGGAGGTAAACATTTCACAACATAACGGAACACTGATGATCCAGAGGGAAGCAGAATATAAGAAAATACTATTGTTGGTGGATCTTGATGCAGAGAAAGCATTTGACAGAGTAAGGTAGGACTTTATGATCAGGGCAATGGAAGCATTTGTATTTCTTGAAAAAAATATAAGGTTGATTAGTAGGATATATGAGGGATCAGTGGTGAAAATTAAAGTGAGTGGGGTCCTCTGGTAATTTCTGCTTGAGCAGAGGAATCAGGCAGGAGTGTCCTCTTTCTCCTTTGTTATTTGCATTAAATTTAAAACCACTGGCAAAGAAAATAAGGGACCCAGAAATTCAAAGATATAATTGGTATGGTAGTGAAAAAAAACTGGCTCTATTTGCAGATGATACTATTTTATACCTGATAAAAATCATAAAGAGATGTTATAGTCTTGTTGAACATTTTGAGACAATTTCAAATCTTTTTGGGATATAAAATTAATGAAGCTAAAACAAAGGCAATAGCAGCTAATTATATCCCCACACATGAATTAGTTCAGCAATATCCATATTTATGAGGACATGATAAAATTAAGTATTTAGGAGTATGGAATAAAAATCATTCTGGTGTGGCAACTAAAGATATATGGGAAGAGACTAAACAAAAGATAATATAAAAACTGAGAAAAATTGAAGCTTTGTTGTATGGATATGGATAGCAAGATACAAGCAGTTAAAATGTTTTTAGTGCCATTAGTCTTATACACACATCAGGCATATTTTTATCAACCAGAGGAGAAATTGTCAATAGCAATTAATAAAGTGCTGAAAGACTTTGTCTGGGAGGGAAAGACGACAAGAGTCAAGTGAGATAAGCTAATTCTTCCAATAGAACAGGACATATTGGGATTACCCAATTTGAAGGGGTATTTCAGAGCTACACAGTTAAGGATCTTGTACATAGCACATGCAGAAAACTATAATTCAAAGTGAAAAGGGATGATGATGAAATTGGGGAAGCTCAAGAAATAAGGAGAGACTGGGATTTTAGATGAAGGAGGCCTTTAAGGAGAATAACAATAATCATACAGAATATTATATCCATAAAGTAGCAGAAAGTATCCAAAGAACTAAGCCAATGCAGGAATGGAGAAAGGAAATTCTGCCAATAGGGATGACTGCAATTAGGGATATAGAGAATATGAAAGAGGGGGGCTGGAATTTATTGGGGAAACTGGCAAAGGAACCAAAGTATTGAGAGCAAATAACTAGAGAGGGAAAAGTAATAGAATGAGAAGACACCAAGAATTTATTTGGACTGCAGGTTAGAAGTTGCCTTCCCTATCAAGGACTGATATCCGAGTATAGACAAAGAGAAATAAATAGGGTGTCTTAAACAGAAGACCAGCACTGGTAGAGTTTTTAGTGGAATCCAGAACAGAAGCTACCATTAAAAAAGTAATAATTAGTACAGCATATAAAATATTGCATGATAACTACAGGAATCAATTAGAGAATGTTATAAAGGATTGGGAAGAAAGATTGGATAAGCAATTCACAAAGAAACAATGGGAGGATATATGTATGTATCCCACATATGCAACAAAATCTAGAAGATTTAGGATTTTTGCTTGAAAATGTTTTCATAGATATTTTTGTACCCGAAGCAGACTCCAGATAATTTTTCTACAGGTAGACAGCAAATGGACAGTGCAATGGTGCAGCGGTTAGCATTGTCACCTCAGAGCAAGGGGTACTCTGGTTTGATTCTTGGCTGGGGTGCCTTCTGTGCAGAGTCTGCATGGCCTCCCTGCATTCATGTGGGTTTCTCATGGGTGCTCTGGTTTCCTCCCAAATTACAAAGACATACGTCTGGGGTGTTTCTTCCCAGGCCTCTGCTGAAAATTGGCTCTATTCCAAGTCAGACTTTCCTGGTAAACAAATGTTAAATAAATATGTTGGAAGTGTGATGGTGAAGAAAGCGTTAATTGAGAGCATATTTTCTGGGAGTGTAATGAGTTGGTGGACTTTAAGGATTCCCTGTGGATGCACTGTTGGAGATGCTGGGTGGGCAGATTGGTGTGACAAGAGAGATGATTTTTCAGAGCTATGATTAATATAGAATCAGACTTGCCTAGACATGGTAAGGCCTTGCTGTGACTAATTATGGTCACTGTCAAAAAAGCAATTATTAGAAAAAGGAAATAAAAATCGAAACCAACTATACTAGAAGTAATAAATATAGCAACAGAGATAAAACAACTGGAACTGAGATCTTTAGAAAAGGGTAGGAGCAAACTACATAGAAAAAAATGTGAATTGTGGGAACATTACATACAGGGGAGGAATGAGAGTTAAAAGAAGCCAAGACTTAAATGAGCTATGTAATGTTTTACTAACAATGATTGCAACTAGGATTGTGTCATAGTGGTTTATTTTAATTTATATAAATGTATGAATGCCTATGTCATAAGTGATGGTTTAATAGAGATGTTTATTCTTTAAAAAAAGAGCAGGAATTGAATAATTTATGTAATGTTGCTTAGGTTATATGATATATAGCAATATATCTGAAGTATAATGTTTGTAAACTTGAACTTGTTAATACAGTTTGATCACTTTTATATAAATGTAAATTTGCCTATGTCACAAGTAATAATTCAATAAAGGTGTTTAAAAAAACAAATAGGTAAGGTAAGGAAAAAAAGATGCTAGGGAGTGAGGGACTATAAATACTTATCTGGAACACATATAAAAGTGTAACGAATAACTGCCTTGGTTGTCTAATGCATGATATATCATTGACTGTTGATAGGTACACAACCGAGGGGTGCTTGTAGTCATAAATTCATCCTCCCATCAGCTGATGAGGTCTTGCTTCCAACTTTTCATGTCACTGTAATGATGATGACATTGTTCCTTAGTGTGTGAAATGCCAGTTGCACTGGTGACAGCCTTGGCCAAGCTATTCCAAGCCTCAGCCTTATACCAAGACCTGGTATAATCCCATAGAGAAGACTACAGTTGTAGTGCCTCACAAGGAGTGCCACAAAAATCCTGGACTCCTCAACATCCCACCTTTGTGCCCTAACTTCAGCACCATTCTCTCCATCACCAGCCATGTCTGCAGACGTCAAGCTACCAATATGTGTCTGAAATAGCACCAAATTCAGATCTCACATGTAACAGCTTATGCACAGGGATGCATATCCTTGCCAGCTGCATTTTGTAATTGAAAATAGACAGATTTATTGCCAGACATATTGACAGTGATTGCATCAAATATCAATGAAAGTGTGAAACATGGCATTAAGGTTTGTCATGTGTGATGCTCAGCCTGGCTTGGATTGTAATTCTTGGTGTTTGGAAGACTATATAGGCTGGATTATGACTATTTTGTTATCGGTACTTTCACATTGCTAAAATTGCGTTGTACCAGCTGGGAATAAAACGTGTGTGATAAAAAATACAAAAAAGTTGAAACTTAACTTACTAAAACATGTTGTCACAGGATCACTTCTTTTTAATTCTCGTAATTAGACATATACTCATTTCAGAATGAATGGAGATGTACTTCAGAGAAGCCTGCATGTGTGTGACTTAAGGTATTCCTGGGACTTCATTCCTACATTAAAGGCAATATTTCTGTTTGTAAATATATTTCAAATGCATAGAGTTGCAGAACCTGAGTAATTCAGGTTGGGATATGTTCCATACATACTTCAGAAGGCATACTGTCCTAAATACATAGTTAGAGTCTGACTTCGCCGACAGAGAGAAGCAGACCGAGAGAATTGAGCTCCTCCAGAAGAAAAAGAAGAAGAAGACCGACGCTAAAATCTCGCAGTGGCAGAACATCATGTCAGGTAGAACCGTTAGGACATGTGATGATGAGGCATGATTATTATAACAAAAACTATTGTGCCCATTAAACCTATGCAAGTGAATTTTAAATTAAATATCCTTATTTTCATGTTAATAAATTTTACATACATTATCTTGAAGTTATATAACATGCATTAATGAGATATGCTATATGTAAATGCTTAGTTATGCAAGAATTACTAATAATTTTCTTGTAGTAAACATAGTTATTACACTCATTTGTATTTTGTGTTTCATTCCTAATCACAATGTTGGGACAAATGTCATTTTGACACCTTTTGTAAAAGTATCTGTTACTCGAATTTAGACCCTGAATTATCTGTATTCTTTAACTAAACTCACTGCATATACAGCATATGCCACAGAAATAGGTATATGAAAGGTGGAAGTTCTTCACTCATGACTGCCCAGAATGCTGAAGGATACATACACTGGTGCCAAGTGTGTTTGGGCTACATAAAGCAGCTCATAGTACATTTTTCACTTTTCCGTTTGGCAGTGAAACATGTTTGTGCACCATTCGGCAGTATGCAAATCCAAAAGGAAGAAAAACAAATAAGACATGAAATAATAATGAAAGTAAAAATTAAACATGAATAATACTTTCTGCATTGGCTTGCCACATAAAACTTACTTTACACCTCATCAGTTATTCAGGTAGTGGCAATTATTCATAAAGGAGACACATAAATTGACATTTTCTCATTTGTGACACACCACATACAAGTCATACTGACATATTTTGAAAGGGGGAGGTCTTACTGTAATGAGTGATACTTAGGATATGTGGATAAGTCATCTATCATATATTATACATATCTCAACATTCATCCTCTTCTTAAAAATGTGTTCTAACACTTTAAAAACTATTTCTGACATGCATAAGAAGTATTGATGATTTTACAACTATAAAACACTTGTATCAATAAGTCACAAGGACTATAGGTAATGTATTCAACATTTATTATGCACAGAGTGTATAAATCATATTCTAAAATGTGAGTCAATGCTTCCAGCTGACATCATAATCAAGGTATCCTCACTATTAAGTTGAACCCCTCAGCAACTCTTGTTTTTTTTTATCCAAGCTCATTGTATTTACAACTTGTGCCACAGAGACAGGTAGATAAAAGGTGCATTTTATTCAGTCCTTACTATTTAGAGTGCTGACAACTGCTCAAAGCCAGGTTCATTTGCACTACTGATGGCACTCTAAATTAATTTTTAAAATGTTCCCTTTGGTAGTGAACTGTGCTTAGCATGCTATTGCAGAAGGTAATACTAAAAAATAAAGAAATAAAGAAATAAAAGGAATGCATATTGAGAATAACTAAAAGGAAAGTTTAAACAATAGAGGATGTATGCAGTAAATGCTTAGAATAGCACATCAATCCTCTTCATATGAACTTGCCAAACCAGTAAATTAATTTTTCTGACAGATTATAAGGAATTTAACTTTCATATTTAAACCCATGCTTATCACATGTTGTTTTTAAGACCGGGAACCTTTGATTTTCCAACAGCAGCACATTCATAGACCAAAATGATCTGTAAATAAGATTTGAACCCTGCATCACTTGTTCTCTTTCTCTAAACTCACTTCATTTACACTTTATACCGCAAAGCTGGACATCAGGCAGGTGCATTTTCTGTAGTCATTACTATCCAGGGTGCTGATGGCCATGCACCAATGCCAGGCTTATTTACACTACAAAATGCAATACAAATTAAAATTTTCACTTTTTTCCTTAAGCCGTAAAATTGACTGTGCACTGCCAAATGGTGCACAAATGCGGAAGGAAATACTAAAAAAAAATTTAAAGGTTTTGTATTACAATTGAAAGAAACATGAAATGAATCAAAGTGCATATCTAGCAATGAGTAGAGCAAGTAGTGTATTCTACTGACACATTTAGCTTTCTGACATCTCCTTGCCACATCACAGCTCTAATTTCTGTCTCACAATATCAGGAATTTAGGTGATGCCATAACAAAGGGGCAGGCAACAATTGACATGCTCTCCTTTTTGTTACAGTATACACAATTAGTAGTGACATCATTTCAATTGAAACAGTTGTCTGTCAGGATTATTACGTGAGAGTTCTGTTGAAGTAACCCATCATATCTAAGACAGTTCTTCACAAGTTATGTTACTGCTTTTGTGTTATCAAAACTTACAAAGTTTTAACATTTCATCTCCTCTGTATCACATATCCTTAGTAATACTGAGATTAGTTAGTTTGGACACAGTCCAAAAAATACCTGAAAACTGGATTCAAACCATATATTGTGACCTATTTCTCTAAACTCATTTGACATACACATCATGCCACAGAGATAGTTTGCTGACTGAATTTCTTCAGTCAGTACTGTCCAGAGTGCTGAGGAAAGAGCACTGATGCCAGTCTCATTTGTGCTATTGATGGCATTCCAAATTAAATTTGTCAGTTTTTACCTTAGGAAGTGAACTGCCATTCATTACTATTGATTGCTGCCAGTCAATGGAGCACAGTCTGAAACAGCATGCAAAATATAAAGGGGAAAAAAGGACACATTTTGAAACAAATACTTTAAATGTACATTTCTGTTGTTTCCTCAACTTTGTTAGCTTGCAATAGTAACCTATATGAATTTGAACCATCAAACTGGGGTATTAAAACACTCAATTAAGATTATTTCCCATATTTGCCACATATACAGACACATATTAGCAAGAAGAAAATTAGATTATGTGTATTCAGATTGAGACATTGTATCAAATCACAATAAGTGCAGTAGAAACAATTTCTTAAAGTTGTCTTTTCTCATTTGCCAGTCCATGTCTGGATGAACAGATATTGGCAACAGTTAGAATACCCTTGTACTCACACAGTATTAAACAAGGGTTTAGGGTATTTCATTCTCTTATCTATGCTTTTCTAAAAGCATTGTTATCTCATTGCATATGTTGTCTGAATTGATAAGTAATGTACTCCCTTGAATATGCACAACATTTCTTAGTAAGAAGCAGGACCTCTGGTCATAAAAATAGCATTTGAATGTTGGGAATCTTGCTCTCCTAACTCAGTCAATGTACTTTTAGACTTTATGGTAAGTCTTTTCTCCCTGACACACCCTCAGTAAATGTACATCAAAGAAGGAAGACTGTGAAACACTGATTGTTCCTGCAGTAAGACTAATCATTGACACCTGCAAGCTATCATCACTTAATACATCAGTGTTAAGACATGTGCATGCAATCATTCAGTTCCTCACACCATGTTTATCTTGCCTGCACTTAGTAACCATATTCCATAATGCTAACAAGTTAACACCTCATTTGCATAGTCACAGTGCTCAATGGGCTGAATCTGCACTATACAAGGTAATCGTGTAACTAAGGAACTTGCATCATAGTGTGAATATGGTTCAAATCCAGAGAGCTCAATACTGCTATATTCATTTTGAGAAGATTTGTCTTTCTAAACTGCTTTCTTGTAAAGGTATATTGCTATTGTTAATAAAATGCTTTTAGTTTAACATTAATGATGGATTGCAATGCCCAGTACACACATATTGGTTTATCTGTCAACAATTTTTTTTATCATTTACTGTTGGTATAGCCCATGTATATCAGACAATTGTCTGCATTACAAGGGTTTGTAAAAAATGTTACCTGACATAGTAGTAATCTGAGCAGTTATTGCAGAAGAGTATAGTATTAGTTCTTAGCAAGGTCAGGGCCTTTACATTTGTAGCCCAAATAATGTGTTAAGCTTGTGATATCTACCTAACTGCCCTCCATACCAGTGGAGATGTAAATATAAAAAGTTTTCTCAATTTCTACATGTACATGGTGAATTAGCATTATTAATGCTGGAATGTATTACACAGTTACACAATTGTTGTCCACATTAGAGAACTATTATCACTGTTGTTAATTTTATTAATTTTGGGAGACTGTTTTGCATGTAGTGATAGGGAGCATTACCTTTTCAATTGATGTGTACATGATGGATGCACACATTCATATGTAATTAAGTTCACAGCCGTCTTCTGTGCATTATACATTTCTTTTTGTGTCTGTTTTCTGTTTCATGTCATACAGGCATCATCTGTGTATTATACTTTTTTTGTGTGTCTGTTTTCTGTTTCATCTCATACAGGGCTATGGCACCCAAGAGATCTGTTACCTGCAAGCCGCCATTCAGGGATGCAGAAAATTAAGTCATTATCCTAGCCTTATGTTGGTATGGAACTTTTCCCTTAAACAGAGATATAGAGGTGACAAACCTTACCTAAATAAAACATGGCAGTAGGTGGTTGATGACATAGATGCTGCCAGGGGACATGGGAGAACTTAGTCCTCCTTAATCCTAATAAATGGACGGTGCAGTGATGCAGTGGTAGCATTGTCGCCTCACAGCAAGAGGTTCTCCAGTTTGTTTCTCGGCTGGGGTGCCTTCTGTGTGGAGTCTGCATGTCCTCTCTGCATTCATTTGGGTTTCCTCCAGGTGCTCTGGTTTCCTCCCATGTTACAAAGACATGCATCTGGAGTTTTTCTCCCCAGGCCTCCACTGAAAATTGGCTTCGCTCCAAGTCGGACATTCCCGGTTAACAAATGTTAATGTTAAAATAAAAAAAAAATAAAAAAATCAAAGATATGACACAGGGCAAGTGATATGACTGCCTCTGCTCACTGTAGGGTATCTGCAGTTGCGCTGAACAGATGGCTATGAGGGAGTGGTTCTACCACTGACTGAAATAAAAGAGTTCTTGTCCACTGTCAGAGATCCAGAGAGCTCAGCAGAGAGTTCACAGAGAATCATTGATGTTGGTGCTGATGTGGACGACAGACGCAGAGTGTTCAAGCAGAACTTCCTGGTTTGCTCTATAAAAATAATTTAACTGTCATTCTAGGTATCTTTATATGCATTTACCTTATATGTCTAATATATCTACAGCCAACAAGAAGTGTGAGTTAAAAGACACAGTACAAGACAGCTAGAGGAGGATGTGGAGGGATTCAACTGGCCAGTAGATTTTTGTATGAGATGTTTCTTAATCTGAAAATGTAAAGGGAATTGATCTCTGTTTCTTGTTTCATTTGTATTGTGATACGTATCAGCCTTGTTTCCTCTCCCTTCATTGCATGCAGGAACATCTGGTTTGCAGTCTGTAAGACCACCTGCACATGGTAAGCACAGCATTTTTATTATTAGTTTATATAAGTTTGATTTAGGTCAAGTTGAGACTAACATTTATATTGTTTAAGCATCTATTATAGTTTAGCATACCTTTTGTATAGCAATAATTTGATCAGTTTTATTTCCTATTTCTCTCTCTGTATTTTTTTTGTTTTGCTTGTTATCATAGTTAATCCACTGTAGAACTCCTACCAAGTGATTCTCAGAATATTGGTAGCCTCTGATGATGATGGTGGCAATGAAAAGGCACAGGTTGGGGGTGCAAAGGGTCAATCTGACACTGAGGTTCTTCCTTCTACATCCCTTGCCCATATTTTGGACACAGTCAGTATCTCTACACATACCCATGTCATGGAGCCCTCAGATATAGGACAGGTTGAAGGAATACAGTTGATCAGGGTAGTGTGGTTACTTCAGTTGCAGAGTTGGTTGATTCTCCCAGTAGCTACCATGAGGGAAAGGTGTCACACAGAAGGGTTGTTAGAGGTGCTTGGAGGAGGCCTACTGTCCACCCTAGTCCCGATACTGGTGTGTCAGTAGGTGCCAAAAGTCATATGTATAAGGCCAAGATGGAGGGACAGGTACATTCCATCAGGGCCTCACATACATCCACACACACACACACACACACAAACACATTGAAAAAAAACTTGCCCATACTATCCTCACATGCAAGCTGTCTAAACAATATTGTTGACTGATATACATCTTTTCTTACTAGGCCTGACAATTGTATAATTAAATAAATAAATAAATGTGTTTCTTACTCATATGTGCTTACTTCTTTGGTGTCAGCCTTGCCCTCTAGCCCCCCCCCCCACCCTGTGCAAATTAAAATGACTAAAACATCAACCTTCCACATAAATGAACACCCACAACACCAACAGATTCACCCAGGGAAAGGAGGCAGTCTGCCAACATTCAGGAGTTGCCTTTTCCCCAGTATAGTGTGATCTCAGAGATGGTATATTTAGGTAGGGAGGGTGTGGGGGGCAAAGCCCCCTACTCAGGTGGGTTTGATTTGCTCTGGTTTGTTTTTTTGTTTGCTCATGTTGGCTGGGAAATTGAAAAACAAACCATCTTAATGGTCCACCAACATAATAAAAGAAAAACAATCATAAGAGTTTGTGGTCAATATAAAGCCTGCTAAGTCAAGGAAATATTAAAAATTTGAATAAGAATGTAAAACAATGATCTGATCTACTTAGACAGCCCATGAACCCAGGCTGGAATCTGAAGCCAAGGACATTTACAAGTGCTTCTTCAGTCATGTTAGAAAATTAAGAAACACCACACAATAAAGTACAGAACTCATACTAAATGGTAAAACCTACTTGGACTGAGTGAACATTGTCAATTCACTAGCAAATGCATCCTTCTAATTTTATTCCTGAGATGACTATCCAAAACCCTATAATTCCTGTATCTCTCAACCCACCTATTATCACTAACAGAACATGTACCAAAAGTGATGACCAAAAGAACACTTCCTCCCTGGGTCCAGATAACATACCAGGCTATTTTTTAAATAGTACTAAACATTCCCTGACAGAACCTCTCCATAAGCCATTTAATCTGAGTGGGCTATAGGCTCAGTCCTGGAATTATGGCATACTGCACTCATGATGCTATGCTATAAAGGTGGCCGTATTACTGACTCCGGAAACTATAGGCCTCTCAGCCTGATGAGTCTCATTTGCGAAGTCATGGAATACATTGTAAAAGACTTGGTTAACATAGACTTAAAGTTCTCATCAGTGTATACCCACAGCAATGTGTTTTTATAAAAGCTAGATCAAAGAAAGTCATCTTCCCTCTGTAATCCTCTCTGATCAGTCTAAGAATAAACATAATTCACCCTTTGGCAGTTACCTATCCTAGCCCATATTGAAAGGCCTCAGTGATTTCTAATAAAGAAAATCTCATGTATGTCCTTTCTAAATTACCCTGAGTATTTGGAAGTCCTATCAGTGCTCTTTGTCTCTTACAGACTCCCACATAGCAAACTCTGCCTGACTTATAGGGTTATGAATGGCTCCATCCTGTTTGATCTCCATAAAACTGGTACTACTATCAACTCTCATTCAAAAGATGAAAATCTAATATTTCAGTACAAATAGAACATATTGGCATGACAGACATCTCTTGTGAAAGCATCCCTTCCATGTTAAGCAAAACAGCTCCTTAACTCTCTTTAAAATAAACCTCGAGGAGTAGATGAAGTGATGTAAATTTATACCATGGCTGTAGTTAATGTCCCTTACTGGAAAAAGGAACAGATAATGGGAATTCTGTGGTTAGGCTCCTAACGATCTACTTGATTGAATGTCTGGTAAGAAACTATGAACCTATGAACATATCATAACATGATTGTTCATTTGCTACTGTTATATAAAAAAAAATAAACTTTAAGCATCGCCGCTTAGCTAGGGTTAAACTATTCCTGGTGCCATAAAGTCTGCTCTTCAAATTTTCCCTTAGAACTAGCCAGTTTTTTAGTTTAAACACTCAAATCTGTTTCTTTGAGCTCAGTGTGAAGATTGGGTGAAGATAGGTGAAGCCTGCCAGCCTATCCAAATAAAAAGAAAAAATGTAACAACAATGGACTCTACTGACAAAGTATAGCATGTTGTGACCCTTTGATTTTAAAACTCGGAGCCAGCAAGTCTAGAGTGAGACATTCTACCTATTGTTTTAAGGCCAGAGTTAATGGCCAGAATCTGCATGCAGGGAGCACTAAGCATTTTTGTCTTGACCATCTAACTCATCAGCACTGTCTTGCTCTATATGTAAGTTTATCTTAGACTTGTGTTTTCTTTTAGAAATAGCTAGAAACTAGAAAGATTAGACTAAGTGTTTTTCTGTGATGTCAGAACTGTATTACTGAATTATTTTAAGTATTTATCTGTGATCTCTGAACTCTTGACTAGCACTGTGTAGTAAAAAGTATTGTGTTGCATTTTGACTATTTGTTATTAAATATTTTTAAAACCCTTTCAACCATGGCTATTTTTGTAGAGATAATTTAAGCTCTGCAGAGTACTTGCATGGCTTTGGTAAAATTGTACAAACTCACTCTAATAGCTTTAGTCCTGGACTATACTACCAATTGGATAATAGTATTGCACAGTAATAATTAGACAACCTTTTAAAGGCCTTTGAGTAGCTGATAAATATTAGTGGGTGGTGGCAGCTGGTACTACCGTATAGTCTGGAAAAAGGGGCACAGCTGGAGAACCTGTGCCAGCCTTCCCCAGGAGTGTCTGTGTGGTTGTATAAACTCTTCTCAAACTGTGTGTTTGTGTGTGTGTGTGTGTGTGCGTGTGTGTGTGTGTGTGTGTGTCAGCTACTTGGGCAGGGACACAAAGCACTGGTTGGACAGAGAGGGTGCTGGAGGTTTTAGCTTGCCCACTAGGCTGAGATCTGGACCCTATAGCTGTGCCAGTGGGGAGTCTTATTGGGGAGCTGGAGAGCAAGGGAGTGACCAGCCCTGGAGTGACTGTGATCTCTGTGTGCTCTTAAGGGAAATTGCACTTTACTGTGTGTATTTGTTATCCTTTCCTCCTATATGAGATGTCCCTCACTGGTGTTAGTGGTGAGGATTGAGGCTCCTTGATTGCTGTGCCAAGGCACGGGCATCACATATTAATTGTTTGGCAGTGGTGGGATATCCACATCACATATTAATTGGTGGCAAATACTAATTGGCTGGTATTTGTGTGGGTAAAGTGAATTCCTGTAGGTTGTGTACAGTGAGCTTTGAAGGTGTTTTGTACTCTAAATTAGCCATGCAGTGAATACTCAGAGTTCAGATCACAATTGTTTTATTTCTTTTGTTAGCTTAGTTAGTCAGGGTGAGCAGGCAGCATGTCAGCAGAGTATGGAAAGTTGACAAGAAGCCAAATGGCGGAGATGTACCAGGCTAGGGGACTGGTGCATGGCAACCTGAGTAAGGCAGACCTGATTGCATCAGAAAACAGCAACCAGGTGGACAATCAGACTGGCAATGGAGATATAATACCCTCGGAGAATGGACAGCTCAACCTTTCTGCAGAGGACTTAAAAATTCATCTGGAGCTAAACAGACTTGAGTTGGAGGCCATGCGTTTGGAGACATATGCCAAGGAAAAAGAGTGGCAGAGGAGGCATGAGAGGGAAATACTGACTCTTCGCCAAAGTCAAAGTCATGGAGGTAATGGGAAAGGAAGTAAATGGACCCCAGAAGCACAAAAGGTCAGTAAATTTCTTCTGCAGTTTAAAGAAGGGGATAATTTTGATAGTTTCATTAAAATGCTTGAGAGGGTATGCAAGCAGTATAGTGTTGACCAAAGGCTCTGGGTACAGTTCCTGACCCCCTTACTCCATGATAAAGCTGTAACTGTTTTCTCAAAAATGTCTTATGTTGCATGTTTTGATTATTCTACTGTTAAAAATCACTTGTTAGAATTGATTAAGCTAACACCTGAAACATATAGGAAAAGGTTTTGTGAGCATAGACGCAAGGCAGATGAAAGTGTGTGTGAATATGTTGCTGAATTGAGCACTTATTTTCATAGGTGGGTGAGTGGATGTCAGGTCACTACTTTTAAAGGGCTGACAGACCTTTTGGTGAGGGAACAAGCCCTTAGCACTTTGCCTGAGGACATGAGGATCTGGTTAGCTGACAGACAATGTGCTACTTCAGATGAATTGGGGAAGAAGGGAGACCTATACCTGGCAAGCAGAGCAGCCCTGCACAGAAAAGGGACCCCCAGTACTACCCATGGGCCTAAAGGAACCCATGGTGGGCAGCACAGACTGCCACAACAGAATCTGCCAGTAGCAGGGGAAGCCACTAGCCCAGGTACACATCCAGGAGCTAGGATTAAATGTTTTGAATGCAACCAGTGGGGCCATGTGGCATACAGGTGTCCACAGAGGCAAGGTGGGGAACAAAAGGTGAGGTAGCCAGTAAGTGAGAAAGTCAAAATGCCAATAGTAGGTTGTCTTGGGACAACAAGGGAACCAAACTACCACCAGAGGTTATATTTTATTGTAGTGAATGGCAAAGGGGCCATTGCCAAGAGAGACACACCCTCTGATATAACCACTGTAAAGCCTGCAATGGTTACAGAGGAGCACTACTTGCCTGGGCAGTCTACTCCAGTCAGGGCTTTAGGAGGGATCCTATTCCAAATACCTTTGGCTAGGGTTCCCCTTGACTGGGATGGTGGAAAAGGAAGCCAGCAAGTAGGTGAGTTTGAGGATATACCTGCAGATGTCCTGATAGGGAATGATTATGATAGTGCAGTACCCTGTGCTTGTGCAGTTACATGCAGTCAGGCTTGGAGACAAGCAGGGGGAGACCCAGACAGACAGCATACTTGCAGCCAGGACTGGTGAGGTGGTTACTTCAGGGAGGGAGCTACCCTGTAACAGTGAGACTGAAGGTGAGCCACAGCTGCTTGGGGGTACTGATGGTCCCTTGGACAGAGTGCCAGCAAAGGTAGAGGTGAGTAGTAGTACCCAGGCTGACAGTGAGGCACCATTGTCAGAGAATGCCAGACTTCCTGTGGAAGGGGAGCTGGGAAGGGTTACAAGGAGACAGTTGAGACAGGTCAGCTCTCAATCCTACATTGTAAGGCTTGAGGCAGGTAACAAGGGAGGCAGCTGATTCTCAAGGAAAGGGGGGATCTGTATACTGGGACAAAGAGTTACTATACAGAGAGAGGACCCCTGAGGGAGGGCTAGAAGATGAGAGAGTACAGCAGTTGATAGTGCCTAGAGCCTATCATCTGGCGCTTTTAGACATAGCCCATGATATTCCCTTTGCAGTTCATATGGGCATAAAATGTACAAAAAGACGTATTATGCAGAACTTCTATTGGCCTGGAATTTCCAGAGAAGTAACAGGATACTACAGAACCTGTGAGCAGTGCCAAAAGGTAGGCAAGGCAGGAGACAAGGTGAGAGCTCCTTTGATGCCTTTGCCTGTGATTGGGGAGCTAGTTCAGAGGGTAGCTATGGATATGGTAGGTCCTCTGAGTACCCCAAGTTCCACAGGGAAAAAGTATATTGTAGTGGTAGTGGATTATGCTACACAATACCCTGAGGCAATGGCTTTGTCCTCCATTGAGGCAGAGAAGGTGTCAAATGCTTTATTAGAGATTTTCAGCAGGGTTGGTTTCCCAAAAGAAATACTGACTGACAGAGGTGCCAATTTCATGTCAGACCTGCTGGCTTGTCTGTGGAAGTCCTGTGGAGTGAAGCACATGAAGACCACCCCCTACCATCCCCAGTCTAATGGTCTTGTTGAGAGGTTAAACTCTGCAATCAAGTCCATGCTATGGGCATTTGCAGATCACTTTATGAGGGAGTGGGACAGATATTTGCCCCATCTGTTGTTTGCTTACAGAGAGGTTTCCCAGGAATCCACAGATTTTTCACCCTTTGAGTTGCTGTATGGGCATATGTTGAGGGGACCTCTAGATTTAATTTGAGATGAATGGGAAGGTGAGTGTGAGTCTCACAAGGAGTCTGTTATGGCATACATCCTAAACCTCATGACAAGACTCAGGGAACTCATGGGTTTGGCCCAGGAGAACCTGGCAGAAGCCCAACAATGAAAAAGATGTGCTAAGACGAGAAAGTTCAAGCTAGAGAGTATGCTGTGGGGGAGCAGGTAATGGTTCTCATTCCTGTCAGACACAAGAAGCTGCAAGCAGCTTGGGAGGGACCCTACAAGGTGGTAAGAAAGGTAAGTGATGTTAACTACATGGTGGAACTGCTAGGCAGAGGGCAGGGGCACAAATTGTACCATGTTAGCATGATGAAACCTTACCATGATAGGGAGACCCTTGTGCTGAGCATTTCCAGTGGATTGCAGGAGAAGTCTGAGGGAGATCTGGGGACTGATCTCCTCAGTGAGGCTCGGACTGACACCTCAGTGGAAGGGGTATCTCAATCCCAGCAGCTATCTCCTACCCAGGTTTGAGAAATCTGAGCAGTGTTGCAGGAATTTGGGGACATGATCACTGGAAAACCAGGGTGCACCCACCTAGTGCAGCACCAGGTGGATACAGGACCCAAAAGGCCTATTAGGCAGGCCCCTTATAGAGTGCCTGAGAGAGTCAAGCAGACTCTGAGGGATGAGATACAGGAGATGTTAAAACTATAGGTGATTCAAGAGTCTAACAGTCCCTGGGCCTCCCCAGTGGTGCTGGTGGCAAAGAAGGATGGCAGCACCAGGTTCTGTGTGGACTACTGGAAATTAAATAGTCACACAGAGTCAGATGTTTTCCCCATACCTACGATGGATGTGGCCCTAGAGCAGCTGGGTGGGGCTAAGTATCTTACAACCATTGATCTTACCAAGGGTTACTGGCAGGTGCCCTTGACTCCCAGTGCTAGAGAGAAGTCAGCCTTTGTGACTCTTTTTGGCTTGTGTGAGTTCACAAAGATACCCTTTGGGATGAAGAATGCCCCAGCAACTTTCCAGAGGCTGGTAGATTATATCCTGGCAGGAGCAGGAGGTTTGCCTTTGCTTACCTAGATGGTATTGTCATCTACAGCCATTCCTGGCCAGAGCACCTTTAGCATGTCAGTGAGGTGTTGGGCAGACTACAGGGGGCAGGGTTGACCATTAAGCTGACCAAATGTCAGGTGGGTATGGCAGAGGTCACCTTCCTATGACAGAGTGGGGAGTGGAAAGATAAGGCCAGAACCTACCAAAGTGGAAGCCGTTCAGGCATGGCCTGCACCTGTTACTAAAAAGCAGGTGAGGGCATTTTAGGGACAGCAGGGTACTACAGAAAGTTCATCCCCAGTTATAGTACCATAGCTGCTTCCCTCACAGACCTGACAAGGAAGAACAGGCCAGATAAGGTAGTGTGGACCCCTCCATGTGAGCAGGCATTCCAGAAGCTTAAAGAAGCTTTGGGAGTACCCCCTGTGTTAGCCACTCCAGATTACAGCAAATAATTTGTTGTGCAGGTAGATGCTTCGAACCATGGGGTGGAGGCTGTACTTAGCCAGATTTCTTCAGAGTGAGAAGAGCACTCAGTGGTTTATCTCAGTTGTAGGCTCCAACCCAGGGAGGAATGCTATGCAGCTGTAGAAAAGGAATGTCTAGCCATAGTGTGGGCACTGCAGAAACTTCTGCCTTATCTGTATGGAAGGAAATTCACTGCTATGACAGATCACAACCCCCTAACATAGTTAAACAGAGCCAGCCAGCAAAATGCCATGTTGCTAAGATGGAGCCTGGGGTTGCAAGCATATATGTCTGTGCAGCACCGCAGTGGGATTAGCAATGCCAATGCCAATGCAGATGGGCTCTCAAGACAGGGGATGGGGTAAGGTATAAAGGTCACTTGAAAAACTAGCTTGAGTTCTTCGGGGGGGGGGGGGTATGTGAAGATTGGGTGAAGATAGGTGAAGGCTGCCAGCCTAGCCAGATAGAATTTTGGAGATAATTCTGTCAACTGTAAATATTAATGTAAACCATAGGCTTGTTGTCTTAAATGGTAGAAATAGTGTTACATGTGGAACTGGAAAAAATGTAACAACAGTGCACTCTACTGACCAAATAAAGCATATTGTGACCCTCTGATGTTAAAACTCGGAACCAGCAAGTGAGGCATCCTGCCTATTGTTTTATGGCCAAAGTTAATGGCCAGAATCTGCATGCATAAATGTCCTTTATTGCTCTGGTATCTGCCCAGAGGTGAAGAATGTAAATGTAGTTTCTGTTAGCCTGGGAACCCAGGGAAGTGTGAAGAATGATATAATGTGAACCAGGAATGTGATTTTAAAAACAGAGAGACTCAGAGAGCATTAAGCATTTTGGTTCTGACCATCCAACTCATCAGCACTGTCTTGCTCTATATATAATTTATCTTAGACTTGTGTTTTCTCTTAGAAATAGCTAGAAATTAGAAAGATTAGACTAAGTGTTTTTCTGTGATGTCAGAACTGTACTACTGAATTATTTTAAGTATTTCTCTGTGATCTCTGAACTCTTGACTAGCACTGTGTAGTAAAAAGTATTGTGTTGTGTTTTGACTATTTGTTATTAAATATTTTTAAAACACTTTCAACTGTGGCTGTTTTTGTAGAGATAATTTAAGCTCTGTAGAGTACTTGCATGCCTTTGGTAAAATTGTACAAAGTCACACTAACAGCGTTAGCCCTGGGCTATACTACCAATTGGATAATAATATTGCACAGTAATAATTGGACACTCTTTAAAGGGCCTTTGAGTAACTGATAAATATTAGTGGGTGGTAGCAACTGTACTACCGTACAGTCTGGGAAAAAGGGGCACAGCTGGAAAACCTGTGCCAGACTTCCCCAGGAGTGTCTATGGGGTTGTATAAACTCTTCTCAAAGTGTGTGTGTGTGTGTGTGTGTGTGTGTGTGTGTGTGTGTGTGTGTGTGTGTGTGTGTGTGTGTGTGTGTGTGTTTGTGTGTGTCAGCTACTTGGGCAGGGACATGAAGCACTGGTTGGACAGAGAGGGTGCTGGAGGTTTTAGCTTGCCCACTAGGCTGAGATCTGGACCCTATAGCTGTGTCAGTGGGGAGTCTTATTGGGGACCTGGAGAGGAAGGGAGCAAACAGCTCCAGACTGACTATGATCTCTGTGTGCTCTTAAGGGAAATTGCACTTTACTGTGTGTATTTGTTATCCTTTCCTCCTATATGAGATGCCCCTCACTGGTGTTAGTGGTGAGGACTGATACTCCTTGACTGCTGGGCCAGGGCACGGGCATCACACTCAGCACTTGTTCAGAACTTGTAAACACTAAATAAGTTACAAATTACTACAGCACTCAACTTTCTTCACTTGTCTAGAGGAAACAGTTTTTAGTACTTAATAAATAAGCACCTATCCAGGCATGTCTAAGGGTCAGCTCCCAGTGTTTTCTCCTGTCTGCCTGATGAATCTGGGCATCTTGGGGCAATGCAGCAATTGCCTCATGTACACAGACAACCCACTCCTCCTACCACCCAACACTGCAACCTGTGAGAGATGCACTTATATAGCCAATCTGGAAGCAAAGCTCTCTTCACCCAAGACTGAACTAGACAGTCAAGAGGAGAAGGTAAACACTTGCACCACACCACACTCATCACATAGTCCCTCAAAACCTAGACCACCAAGACGCAGACATAGCAGCACAAAACACACACCTACATTTGTGGAGGCTCTAAATAAAAATCTGCTCAAGCAACAGAGACCACCAAAGCAGAAACGCATGCAACCTCCACCCCTCCAACACAACCCAAGTGACACATAGCCCACAAACTCAGTGTGCCACTCAATCACAGCCCATAAGGCATAACAATGTACCCAGCACTCTAGTCATAGGGACTCTATAGTCAGGCACACTGATGTTCCACTCACCAGGCTAAACAAGGAAAAAGCTACTGTCAGCTGCCTGTTGGGTGCCAGGATCCGCCACATAACGCACGCACTCAGGTCACTCCACAACAATTACAAAATATGACTCTGTCATTGTCCATGTTGGTGTGAATGACTTGAGACATACCTCCCCGGACTACATGAAAAGAGACATGGAGGAGCTCTCCAATCTTGTAGCCCAGGCAGGTATGATCCTAGCCCTGAGCAGCATCCTGCCATCACCCAGAATGATACCACAGTGCAAGGACAAAATGATTGAGTTCAATAATTGGCTAAGCTTCTGGTGTCATTCTAAGGGGATCCAGTATCTCTCTGCCTGGGATGGCATGACCAACAGACCACGATGCTTTGCCACAGATGGCCTGCACCTGTCACCCTTGGGATTCTGGATACTGGCTAAGGCTCTTGCCATCCCTATAGTGCCTTTTTTAGGTAAGGTTCAAATGACAAATTTACTACCGTAACAGGTACAAGTAAGCAAAATCTGAGGGTAATGCTACTCAATGCTAGAAGTCTAAACCTCAAAATGCATTCACTCGAGGCACTCCTTAAAATGGAGAACATTGACATCTGTGCAGTGACAGAGACCTGGTTCAAGGCTCCAGACAGCACCCCTGCATTACCAGGCTTTAATTTATACCAGACCTTTCGGCCACCTAACCTGGACCGAAACACTAAAGGTGGAGGCGTGTCCATATTCATTAAGGATATCCACACCTCCAGGCTAGTTGCTCAACATAATGCATCTGAGATTATCCAAATGCAACTAACTCTGGGCAAGACCACAATCCAAATTGTAACTTGCTACAGATCCCCCACCATGCCCTAGGATTCCAACTCCTCATTTCTTGATACACTGGAAAATATTAGGGTACAACCCAAGACCCTAATAATGGGCGATTTCAACTACCCCACCATTAACTGGGAAAACTACTCATGTACCAACTCTTTTGCTCAACGTTTTCTGGAATTCATAAATTCCAATGCCTTGGATCAACTTATCCACACCTCCACCAGGGGCAGCAATATCCTAGACCTGGTCATTACCAACATGGGTGACTGGTGTTCTACACCAGAGGGCAATTCCTCGCTGGTCAGATCCGACCACAAGCTAATCAGCCTAGACATCCACATCCCGCCCCCACCCCCCATTAGGGAAACCACAGTAAAAAATTTCTCCAAAGCCAACTTCACGCTTCTTAAGACAGAAGTGGCAAATTTCACAACACCCATGCAGACAGACAATAGAGGTACGACTGCTGAATCCTACACAAATGCACTTTATAAGCACTTGCACGAGTGCATGGATCATGCTATCCCTAACAGAACTAAGATGCTATCCTCCCAAAAAAGGAAGCCAATCTGGTGGTCCCCTGCCATAAACAAACTCTACAACAGAAGAAAGAAATTGTTGCACAAAAGAGTAAAATCCCATGACTGGAAGAACTCCCTGGTCAGCCTCAGTAAGAAGCTGAGATCCCTCATAAAATCCTCCAAAGTTAGTTATGAAAACAAAATCGTCACTGATTCTAAAGACAACCACAAAGCATTCTATAGCTATGTCAAGAATCTCAATGACAACACTCAGATCTGCTCTGAGTTACAGCACAATGGCACTAAATATACAGAACCAACTGGTATTGCCAACATCCAGGCAGATAGGTTCAGTGCTCTTACCCCCCTCACCCCCTAAAGGCCCCATCTCTATACTGGAAGAATGGAAAACTCCTGTAATCATGGCTGCACAGGTAAAAACCACACTCTCCAAAGCCAAGAACACAGCATCCATGGGACCTGACAAAATCCCAGGGGGGGTCTATATTATAAGCTCGAAGGCTGAAAACATCGAACACCATATGGTCGACACCATATGGTCGATGTCTTCAACCATCGAACTGATAATAACCCCCCAAAAAAAAGACAAAAGTACACTAATGGGTTTAAGCAGGGGGCAAGCACCCCTGCATGCCCCACATAGGGGGCTGTGCCCCCCACACCCCCGCTACTTAAATATACCAATTCTGAGACCGCACTACATTGCAGTAAATGGAAATCTCCCCATATGAAGATTTCTGTTTACATGTTCGACATTCTCAGCATTCGCTATTCTCGTGTCGACAATATTGGATTCGATATTGTCGGCTTTCAAGAATATAATATAGACCCCCATCCCAGGCTGCATTCTATGTGAACTACAGAATGAACTGGTACCCCACCTAAGCACCATATTCAATCATAGTCTCACCTCAGGCTTTGTGCCTACTGAATGGCGCACATTGACAGTTATCCCACTCCGCAAAGGGGGAGCCACCACAGATGGCCTAATGAGCCTGGTCTGCAAGGCCATGGAATGTATCATTATGGAACTTATAAACAAAGACATTGGTAATCTCCAAACTCTGGACCCCACCCAGTTTGGGATTGTAAAAGGCAGATCATATCTCCTAAACCTGATTGACTTCTTTGAAGCAGTCACCAAAGCCATAGACGAGGGTAACGTGGTCCACACAGCCTATCTAAATCTCGCCAAGGCTTTTGACACCATGCCCAACTCTGAAATTATAGATAAACTCACTAAACTAGGTCTACATCTCTATGTCGCAAGATGGGTTGCCAATTGGCTCACTGACAGAACCCACACTGTGAAAGTAGCAGACTCCAAATCCAACTTCAGACCAGTGACAAGTAGAGTATGACAGGGTTCAGTCCTGGGTCCTCTCCTGTTTGGTATCTACTTTACTGAAGTACAGACTAACACAGAAGGTCTTTGGCTAATGAAGTTCACAGAAGACTGCAAACTAGGAGCCATAATCAAAACTCCTAATGGTGTGGACATCCTACAAAAGGGCCTTACTGAGACAGATGTCTGGTGTCAAAGCCATAGCCTCAAGCTCAATGCCAAAAAGTGCATTGTCATCCCCTTTGGTAAAAACTCTGTACCCTTGAGCTACCACATAGGTGGCAGTCTACATAACACCGAAAGTGTCATAAGAGACCTTGGGACACAAGTGGACAGTAGTCTCTCCTTTGATAATCACATCACCACAGTAGTCAGGAAATCCTTCTACATGGTACACCTCATCACAAAAGGTTTCTCATCCAGGAAAAAGAGGTAATTGTTCCCTTCTACTCATCACTCATTAGACCCATTATAGAGTACAACACCCCTTTTGGTATGTACCTTACAAGACATCTACAGCAACTGGAAAGGCCGCAGAGGTACCTCACAAAGAGGATTACTGGCCTCAAACAGGTGCCCTACGCAGACTGTTTCAAAAAACTCCAGATTTACTCCGTCACTTATCACCTACTCAGAGGTGATCTCTGCCTAATATACAAAGCTATGGCAAACCCAGAGCTTTTGAACATGCTCCACTTAAAAAAATCCCAATCCCTCCAAGCTACATGTTCTAGGGACCTAAACCTTGTCACCACAATTAAACAGAACATGCTTGAGGGATAGATTCCTGCCCCAGAGACTTCCCATACTCTGGAACAAACTACTTATCTATATCAAACAAAGCTCCTCATTAGCACTCTTCAAGATGATTAGATGGGAAATAGGAAATTCACCCCGGGGATCACCTCTGTGGCTCTGCTTGACAGGAGCACAGGAAAAAAAATTCCTGGGTGGCTACAGCCATTGTACCTTTTTGGCTAACGTTGTATAAGCCCTAGGGCTGATAGCCTAGTACCTACCTATGAACCTATGAACCTATGAACACTGGTAACAAATGCTTCCAATTTCATCTGAATTCTACTCTTTGTGATTCCACAATGTACAATCTCAGCTCTTGACACAAACTTTTCACAAATTCAGTGAGATCAACACTTTTTGACATCTGCATCCTTACTATCTCCCCTTTTTGTAAAGAACAGAGCAATATGCTGGCTTTATCATAGTAAAACTTCTGGGACAAATGCTTTTTTAACAGTTGGGCTTTTACTGCTTTGTTGTTCTTAGCACTTGGAACTGATAAATTACTGCTGATTGGTAGTGTGGTTCTGGTTTGTCTCGACATAAGTCTCTGGGCAGGTCAAAATGATTATCAGGAGGAATATTTCTGAGATTCAACAAGTTGAGAAAAACATTGGTATTGTCTCATATGGATTTCTCTAACAGCTGTTTTGCACTTTGAACTGCATGTTCAGCCAACCCATTTGACTGAGGGTATTCGGGACTACTCGTAATATGAACAAAGTCCAACTTCTCTGCAAATCTCTTGAACTACTAACCTGTAAACTGTGCACCATTGTCAGAAATAACTTTGTGTGGACTACCACGGACAGAAAAATGTCACTTCACCTTAGTAATGAGAGTATTGAATGTTAGGATGGGAAGTAGGTCAATCTCGAACCAATGTGAATAAGAGTCTACTAACACCAAGTAATGCTGACCATTCCACTCAAAGATATCTGAGGCTATTGTCAACCAAGGTAGTTCAGGAACCTGGCTTAACTGAAGTGATTCTTTTTGTTGATGTGACTTTATACTATTACATAATGAACAAGACGAAAGTACTTTCTCGATATCTCTTGACATTGGAGGCCAAATTACTAGATCTATCATCCTTCTTTTGGTAGAATCAGTTCCTGGGTGGCCACAATGCAAGATCTTAATATACTGTTGTTGCAAAGACTTCAGAACTATCACTTTAGGACCTTTCATGATGATACTATTGTCTAACAAAATCTTATCTCTGTATGGAAAATAAAGTTGCACTTCTACTGGTAAACAAGATTTCTTTGACGGCCATCCTCGACTGATAAAGTAGTTGAGCTTCTGGAGAACTGGATCTGAAGCTGTCTGAGTTCTGAGCTCATCAAGATGTGTGGAAGAAAAAATTCTCACTTCCATGACTTCAAAATCAAGTTGCCTATTGTTATGCTGTTTTGTTTTTTTTTTTTCTGGGTGATCTGGATAAAGTATCACCAAGATAAAGAAGTTTACCTTTTGTGTAAACAAGACTGAAATTGTTCTTCTGCAATTTGAGCATCATGCGTTGCAATCTGGCAGGAGCTGTGTACATAGGCTTTCTCAAAATAGTAACAAGAGGTTTGTGGTCAGTTTCAATCTGGATAGGCTGATCATAAATATAATCATGGAACTTTGAACATGCAAACACAATGGCCAAAAGCTTTTTCTTATCTGGGCATATTGTATCTCAGTCTATGTAAGAGTTCTCAATGCACAGGCTACTGTTCTACCCTCTTGAAGAATGACTGCATCTAGACAAAACTTAGAAGCATCACAGGAAAGAATAACTAGTTTGTGAACATCCTAGTAGCTGACAGTTGGTGGACTAGCAATTTTCTATTTCAGGACATTAAATTCTCTTTGGTGCTGCTCTGACCATGACCAAATTACATCTTTGTGTGTCAGCTCTCTTAGCAGTGTTGTAAGTTGGCTTAAATCTGGAATGAACTTGCACAGGTAGTTGACCATGCCAAGAAAACATTGTAGGGCTTGAACATTGTCTGAAGTTGGCATCTCGAGAACTGCTGCTTTCTTGGAAGGATCTGCTCGTAAATTGGAACTGGTAAACAAATGACCAACATAAGTAAATAATCACAGCCTGAATTTGCACTTCTGAGGATTCAGCTTAAGATTCACATCACATGCTCTTTCCAGAACTTTCTTGAGGTTTCTGTCATGCTCGACTTCACCATTGCCTCCTACTAGAATATCATCTACTATAATAGCACAGGGATAGCCAGAAAAAATTTGATCCATTGCACACTGAAAGACTTCACTGGTAGGATTTATCCCAAATGGCATTCTCAGAAATCTGTGTCTGCCAAATGGTGTACTGAATCTGGTTAGCAATGAAGATTTTTGGCCAAGAAAAATTTTCCAAAATGAACTCTTTGCATTTAAGACAGAAAAAACAATGGCATTTGGCATGAAAGTAGCAGCCTCTTCGACTGTGCGCATTGAATGATGAGGCATTTTTAATGCTTTGTTCAGATCTCTTGGATCAAGACATATTCTGATATCATCTGAGCTTTTCATATGAGCTACTACCATGGAGGATACCCATTCAGTTGGTTCTTCTACTGGGCAAATTACTCCTAGCAGCACTATTTTGTCTGGCTGGTCTGACAACTGGGCTGATCTCTGGGGCTAACCTCATAGAGTACACAACTGGTAGTTTGCCTAGTCTGTCTGCAAAAGTATCAGCATACTCAGAAAAAAAATAGTTTGGGTGAAATTTGAGCTGTTGTCATTCAGGCTTACATGGTGAACTTCTTTATTAAGTGAAAGCAGTCCCATTTTCAAACTGTCTCTGAGGCCTAGTAATGACTGCACATGTCTCTTGACTATGAAAAATTGCAAGTCATAGCTGTTCCCACCAGAGTAACATGAAAGCACTACTTAACCTTCGGTTTAAATCTCTTCACCACAATAAACAACAAGCTTTGCACACTTTGTTAAAGGGACGATCCCACTGTTTAAAATTTGGGTCCACGCTACAGCTGACCAAAGTCACACCTACTTTACCACATCACTCACGTTCCCACCCGCAGAGTCCTTTTTCTTTTACATATCCTGTAAATATTCAATTCCAATCCTAATTTTGCTCCCACTGTCAACTATGCTTTGTGTTTAGGGTCCTATCTCAAACTGTCCAGATGTTTGCCTCATATTTTGGTCCATTTTTCATAAAATTGTGGTTTCCTGCCAACACTAAATCCACATATGCGGAGGCCCTTAACTGTAACCTGCACAAGCAACAAGGACCTCTGAAGCTGAAACGCAAACAAACACCAATCACAACCAAAGTGTCACATAGCTCACAACACCAGTTTGTCACCCAGCAACAGCCCCTAAGGCAAGACAACGTACCTAACACTTTAGTCATAGGTGACTCTATAGTCAGGCACAATGATGTCCCACTCACCAGGCTGAACAAGAAGAAAATTACAGTGAGCTACCTGTCGGGTGCCAGGATCAGCCACATAACTTATGCACTCATGTCACTCCACAACAAGTACAAATATGACTCTGTCATTGTCCATGTTGGAGTGAATGACTTGAGATGTACCTCCCTGGACTACATGAAAAGAGACATGGAAGAGCTCTCAGATCATGTGGCCCAGGCAGATATGACCGTAGCCCTGAGTAGCATCCTGCCTTCACCCAGCATGATACCACAATATAAGGACAAAATGATTGACTTCAACAACTGGCTAAGCTTCTGGTGTCATTCAAAGGGGATCCAGTATCTGTCTGCCTGGGACGACATGATCAACAGACCACGATGCTTTGCCAGAGATGGTCTGCACCTGTTGCCCCTGGGATTCAGGTTACTGGCAAAGGGTCTTGCCACCCCATATAGTGCATTTTTTTAGGCAAAGTTCAAAGGACAAAACCACCACCGTAACAGGTACAAGCATGCAAAATCTGAAGGTAATGTTACTCAGTGCTAGAAGTCTAAACCTCAAAATGCACTCTCTCGAGGCACTCCTTAAAATGGAGAACATCGATATCTGTGCAGTAACTGAGACCTGGTTCAAGGCTCCAGGGAGCACCCCTGCAATACCAGGCTACAACTCTTACCACACTTTTCGGCCACCAAACGAGGATTGAAAAACTAAAGGTGGAGTAGTGTCCATATTCACCAAGGATATTCACACCACCAGGTTAGTTGCCCAACAGAATGCGTCTGAAATTCTCCAGGTGCAAGTAACACTAGGTAAGACTGCAATCCAAATTGTAGCTTGCTACAAATCCCCCACCATGCCCCAAGATTCTCACTACACATTTCTAAACATACTGGAAAATATTAATATACAACCAAACACCCTAATACTGGAGGATTTCAACTACCCTGCCATTAACTGGGAAAACTACTCATGTACCAACACCTTTGCCCAACGGTTCTTGGAATTCATAAATTCCAATGCCCTGGATCAACTTATCCATAGTCCCACCAGGGGCTCCAATATCCTAGACCTGGTCATTACCAACATGGGAAATCGATGCTCCACACCTATGGTCACCCCCTCGTTGGTCAGGTCAGACCATAAGCTAATAACCCTTAACATCCACATCCCACCCCCCCAGTAAGGAAACCTCCATAAAAAACTTTTCCAAAGCCAACTTCATGCTACTCAAGTCAGAAGTTACAAACTTCATGACACATATGCAGATGGGAACTTAAAGTTTGACTGCTGAGTCCTACACTAAGGCACTGTACGAGCACATCCACTCATGCATGAATCGTGCCGTCCCAAATAAAACCTAGATGCACTCCTCTTGTTGGTCCCCTGCCATAAACAAACTTTACAACAAAAGGAAGAAACTGCTGCAGAAAAGAGGAAAATCCCAGGATGCAAAAAACTCCCTTACCAGGCTCAGTAAGAAGCTGAGATCCCTCATAAAATCCTCCAAAGCTAGTTATGAAAATAAAATTGCCAAAGATTCCAAAGGCAACCACAAAGCATTTTATAACTATGTCAAGAATCTAAATGGCAATGCTCAGATCTGCCCTGAGCTACAACAGAATGGCATTAAATATACTGATCCCAAGGATATTGCCAATATCCTGGCAGATCGATTCAGTGCCAACTTCACCCCCCTCTCTCCCCCTAAATGGCCCATCTCAATACCGGAAGATTGCCAAATTCCAGTAATAACGGCCACACAGGTAAAAAACGCACTCTTCAAAGCTAAGAATACAGCATCCAAGGGACCAGATATCATCCCAGGCTGTGTACTACATGAACTACAAAATGAACTGGCACCTCACCTAAGTGTCATGTTTAATCACACCCTCACCTCAGGCTTCATGCTCACTGAGTGGCGCACAGCTACAGTTGTCCCACTCTACAAGGGGGGATCCACCTTGGATCCCGGGAGTTACTGCCCCATCAGTCTGATGAGCCTGATCTGCAAGGCCATGGAATGTATTATCATGGAACTTGTAAACAAAGACATTGGCAACCTTGAAACACTGGACCCCACCCTGTTTGTGTTCGTGAAGGGCCTATCTTGTCTCCTGAACCTGGTTGACTTCTTTGAATCAGTCTCCAGAGCTGTGGATGAGGGTAAGGCAGTCCACACAGCATATCTGGACCTTGCCAAGGCCTTTGACACCATCCCCCACTCTGGAATCATAGATAAACTTACTAAGCTGGGCATTAATCCCTACATCACTCGATGGGTTGCCAACTGGCCTACTGACAGAACCCACACTGTAAAAGTAGCTGACTCCAAATCCAGCTCCAGACAAGTGACAAATGGAGTACCTCAGGGTTCAGTCCTGGGACCTCTCTTGTTTGTCATCTACTTATCTGAAGTACAGGCCAACACTAAGGGACTCTGGCTAACAAAGTTCGCAGATGACTACAAATTGGGAGCCATTATTGAATCCCCAAATTATGTTGATACTCTACAAAAGGGCCTTACAGAAACAGATGCTTGGTGCCAGACCCATGGGCTCAAGCTCAGTGCCAAGAAATGTATAGTTATCCCCTTTGGGAAAAAACATGTACCCGTGAATTACCACATAGGTGGCAGTACACTAAACACCGAAAGTGTGATAAGAGACTTAGGGACACAGATGAACAGTGGTCTCACCTTCAATAACCACATCGCCACAACAGTCAGGAAATCCTTCTATGTGGCACACCTCATCACTAAGGGCTTTTCATCCAGAAAAAAGGAGGTCATTGTCCCACTGTACTCATCCCTCATTAGACCCATTATAGAATACAATGCCCCATTTGGCATGTACCTCTCAAGACATCTGCAACAACTGGAAAGGCCGCAAAAATACCTCACTAAAATAATCACAGGCCTAAAGCAGATGCCTTATGCTGACCACATTAAAAAACTCTAGCTATACTCTGTCACATATTGTCTACTCCGAGGCAATCTCTGCTTAACATACAAGGCCATGTCAAACCCAGAGTTGTTGGGCATGCTACACTTAAAGAAATCATAATCCCTCAGAACCACATGCTCCAGGGATCTAAACCTTGTCATCACAATAAACAAAACATGCTGGAGGGATAGGTTCCTGACCCAGAGATTCCCCAGACTCTGGAATAGACTGCCCATACATGTCAAGCAGAGCACCTCTTTGGCCCTCTTCAAAAGGAGCCTTGATGACTGGATGGGAGAAAGGAAATTCACCCGAGGGATCACATCAGTCGCCCTACTAGACAGGGGTCCAGGGAAGTAAATAGTGTGGGAAGAAATAGCCATGGAATTGTTATGGCTAGGCTTGTATAAGCCTTAGGGCCGATAGCCTAGTACCAACCTATGAACCTATGAACCTATGAATAAATTAGTCCCAAGTCATAACCAAATGACATTAGAAAATAATGGCAGGCATTTCAGTTTTAAATTTCATACCCTTCAGAAAATTCATACTAATGCAAAACCTGTTATTCTGTCAATTTTCTAAGTTTGTAAGAGCAATATTTAAAAAAAATGTCCAGATTTCTGGATCTTAGAGGCTGAGAGGTATGGTAAGGTTCCTCCTGCTTTGCAACTAGTCTGAACATTAATATTGTTCACTGTGGTTTGTTTCTATAGTAGCCAGAATGAATGATAGTTGTAAAAACAAAACTTTTATTGTCTGGAGCGGTTGCTCCCCCCCGTTATTTTAGGCTTTGTCTGGATTACTTGCTCTAAGAGGCTGAGAGGTATGCTAAGGCTCCTCCTCTTTTACAACTATTCTGTACATTAATAATTTAGTTTTTAGAGCTATCGTTCATTGTGGTTCATTTCTATAGTTACTACAATGAACGAATGTTGTTAAAAGAAACTGTCTGGAGCAGCTGTTCCCCCCATTATTTTAGGCTGTGTTATTATTTCTTGTGCTAAAATGACTCGGAAATGGACCTAATTGCAGTTCTAGTACCAGAAGGCTCTTATGTTTTTTCCTGACTTATAATTTACTGCTATGATGCAGCATGGAGTATACAGTGTAGTACTGAAATGAATTTGCTGTTTCTTACTTTTTGCATCTTTGATTGCTTTCATGATTGAAAATGGACTACATAGGGGAAAATCTGCCTTTTATCACAGCCAGATTGGATGGTGACTGCAGAAAATTGTTTCATTAGTATTAATGTGTGATTAGATGCCACAAAGAGCAAACAGGGCTTCTTTACTGGTCTGCACTTTGTTTCATTTCACACTTGTGCTTAGTATTTCAAATCTAAAATATGATTGGTCTAATTTTCCATTGAAATGTTTGCTGTGCAATATATGTTTAGCATACTTTTATTTGTTTACTTTCACTGTTTTCTTTTGTGGATATAAAAGTCAAATGCAGTTCATGTAACTTTTATAAAAAAATATGCAACACAGTTCAAGGAAATGTATGCCTTTCCCTCATTTCATCATATACAGGATAACAGAAATGCATTTATGAGGCAGATATTTCCTTTAAACAAGGAAATGAAAACTCTTATGTGAACTATTGACATTAATATTACTTACTTTATTTAAACTAATTGGTGAAATATAGAAGTGATTCAAGCCCAAGAGGGAGGCACTGCCTCCTCCTCTTTGTTAACCTAGTATCATGCATATTGTTCACTTTATTCACAGCAAGGAATTTACATGGTCACACAAACAGACAAGCCACACACACACACACACACACACACACACACACACACACACACACACACACACACACACACACACACACACACACACACACACACACACACACACACACACACACACACACACACACACACACACACACACACACACACACACACACACACTGAACTAGCTGTGCACATGTCTTTTCCAAAGAATGTTTTATTTTCTAACTTTTGGCCATGGTGTACTATTATGAATGCCTTATTTCTAGATTACTTAGTTGTTATATTTAGTACATGGCATTTTCTAAATAAAAATATAACAATTTGCAACAGAAGTAACACAAACCCCTGGATTTAATAAACTCTTTGTAGGACTAGTGTGATTCCTACATGGAGTGTATAATGGCCATATCCGTAGCTTCCCCTCAGCAGTGTGCCTTGCATATTAATGAAGGTGTGCTACTAAGGAAGAGCTGTGTACAGTGTTAGGGGGTGTGTTACAGTGCCTCCTGATGTGTAACACACCCCCTGCACTGTGAATGTGCCGTAGAGCACTAAAACAAGAAAGAAAGTGTCCTTGGACACTTATTTATACATTAGTTTAGTTATTTCACATAGGTGGTGTGTTACAGTGTCTGTAACACACTCCCTGCACTGTCAAAGTGCCGTACGACACTCCCACTGTACTGTCAGAGTGCCATATGGCACTGAAAGTAAATGTCCCAATGTGATTTTCCCGTTTATGTTTTTTTTTTTTATTTTGTTTTTCCTTTTTTTTCAAGTTTAAGCATAGCTGAGCATGTTTGCATGGTACGGCGCATTGCTCAGCAGTGCCTAAATGTATGGAAAAGCTATATAGAAATGTATAGGTAAAATCATCACAGATGAGTTAGCTGATTGGTTAGAAACATGGCTTTGTGTGCAGTAGGTGCACGATCTGAATACCAAGACAGGCCATTCAGCTTTTACACCAGAAAGCATTTCTATTTTTATTTATTTTTTGCCCTACTTAATGATATTTGATAACCAGGCTAGTGCAGCTGGTCCAGAATCCCAGTGTCAGTGGAGATATGAGGTGAAAAGCTGAAGTTAAACACAAGTGTCCAATACACTTCAGTCACACACCAAATCCTGTAAAATAAACTAAAATGGAAACACATAAATAATAAATGATCCATAATGAGTAATTAATGTGAATATATATTTGTTATCATGTAGAACTCACATTTGCCCTTAGCTAAATCTTGCTAAGTACTGCTAAGCCAAGCTAAGCAATGCTTAAACAGGACCTGTCTGAGCAATACCTAACAACGCTTAGCTCAGCTTAGCCGGTTTGAGCATTGCTAAGCAGTCTCATTCTAAGCAGTCCTCAGCTGAGCTAAGTGGATTTGAGCACTGCTAAGCACTGCTAAGCATTTGCCACTTTAAGCACTGCTCAACTCTGCTTAGCGGGTTTGTGCACTGTTGAGCTTTGTTTAGCATTTTTTAAAATTGTCCATTGGCAGCAAAGGGCAGGAAAGTAGCCTTATTTAAATTGCACAGGGGGAATACAGCCAGAACCTGTTGGAGTTTGACCCATGCAGGAGCTGGAGAGGGAGCTCGCTTTCAGGCAGAGCTATGGCATGTTGAAGTCCAGGGTTATGGCTGGGCTTCTTGTTGAACACCATGATGACAGACTGCTGCAGGGCCAGTACCAGGGCTCTGAATACAAGTCTGAGGCCTGGGACCATCTGGCACATGACCTCACCAATGCCACTTTAAATCCCCTGCACTGGTGAGCAGGTGTGTCATCACTATGATGACCGGAAGCAGAGGTAGGGGGTGCTCTTGGCCTGATGGATCCAATATGCTTGGGACAGAAATTGCCCAGCAATTTGTAAGCATCTGAATCATTGCTTTACCAAATTCTAGCATGAATATGTGATAGACTTGTATGCATAATGGTGTGTTTTCCTCCTGACAGCTGCAGTGGAGAGGACTCGCAACTTAGAGGTCCATGCCCAGCATCTGGCGTGGCTGTGCTGACAGTGTGGTGAGTACAGATCTATCTTGCAATATATAGTACAATAAATAAGAAAGAGTAATTGTCTACTGCCATTAGGTATAGTGTGTTCTGAGTGTACTGCAATAAATGTGTTGTTAGACCCACATTGATATAAGTGAGTAATGCCAGGTACTGTGCAATACATATGAAGGTATCAAACAAGCTATGGATGAAAGAAAGCCAATACTGTAGTAATACTGTGTAGGAATGGGATAAGTATATAATATGTGAATACTAAAGGTCTGGTAATAAAGTGCACTGCGATTGCTGCTGTGAAGGTAATACATGACATTTATTAATCATCTATAGGATATGCAGTACAACTGAATTTTGAATGTAATAAACCACTGTGTCATGTCACCCTCAATAAAGTTATTTCCATCAATGGTTGTGTTTATTCTGGTTTGTTGTTGAAGAAATACAATTGTACAGGTGCTCCGCAGCAACTATGGCTATAACACCATGAATTGAATGAGGTTTGGCTGATAACAAACTGTTATGCTAAAGTGTAGCTGTGGAGCTATAAAACAAGATACAATGCAATTTGATATATGTTCAGCACTAAGATCTGAACCTTGAATGTTTTATTTTTATTTATTTATTTTATTTGTAGTTTGTTTGCCAGGATGGTCCATTGGGCCGCATGGAGCCCATTTTCCATGGAGTCCTGGGGGGAAAAGCTCCAGAAAATTAAGCAACATACAAATACAAGTTAAAAAAAAACATACAAATTAAAAAGCAAGTACTAACACTAGATAATACAGTGATACAGGTAATAAATGGCATTAGTGAGATACAAGAACAAAAATTCTTTAAAACAGAAAATAGAAGTGTTATACGATCTTGTTTATATGTAAAATCTGCTGTTTCAACAGAAGTTTATCAGAGTTAAGAAATCATAGGAGGAAGTTTGCAGATGCACTGGATCTTGGGGAGTACCTAACATTGTGGGATTTTATGCAGGATGGGAGCAGGAGCATTCTCATTGAGATATTAGGTGGGAGTGGAGTATGGTTTTGAAGGAAGAGAGGCTGCTAGTGGTGTGGATTAGTGGAGGGAGATAATTCCACAGGCGAGCTAATGAGAAGGACAGAATATGTTTGCCTGGTGGATGAGAAGGTTTGTATAGTTCAATCAGATTTTGGGAATTAGATCTAAGGGATCTATTTGGTAGATGCATTTTAAAGGTGGTGGCAAAGGAGGGGTAGAGAAGGGGTTTAATGATATGTTTATGTGTTTGATTGAGTTGAATATAGGTGAGGTAGTTGGGTAGTTCTAGTCAGTTACGTTTGTAAAGGGCAGTGCAGTGGTGTGTAGAAGATTTGTGGCCTGTTGCAAATTTTGAAATTTTATTGTAGCAGGAGGAGAGTTTTGTTTTGAGAGAGGATTGTAGGTTGGTAAGGAGTGAGGCTACATATAGGAGGGATGGGATAAGGTATGTTGTAGAGAGTATTAGTTTGGTGGAAGGAGAGATATACTAATTGTGACAGTAGAGCATGCCTAGTTTCTTATGTGTTTTATTAATATTTGCTTGTAGGTGGGTATCAAACTTGAGCTGGTCATTGATTAGGACTCCTAGTCATTTTGCATTTGATACAATTTTGATGTGTGAATTATTCTGGCTGGTGATAGTGAAAGTGTTTTTGTCTAGGATGGTGGCTTTTGAAGGGGAAAATAACATCAGTTTGTTTTTTGTGGTGTTGAGTGCAAGGTGGTTGTCTTACATCCATTGTTCAGTTAAGCAGAAGGCATTTTGGGTTAGTTTTGTCAAAATGGGGGTGGAGGTGACAGAACAAATTATAGTGGAGTCATCGGCATATTGGATGAGATGAGCATTAGGGATGGTCTGTTAGAAGTCATTTATAAAAAATGTTAAATTGTAGGGGCCTTAGAATGGAACTCTGGGGTACTCCTGTAGGAGTGTTGAGGAAAGGGGAGATACTTTTTTTACATTTAACTGCATGTTGTCTGTTTGATAGATAGCTGGTAAATCAGTTGATGATGTAGGGGAAAGGTCTAGTTTTGAGAGTTTGGTTAGGAGAAAGTTATGTGAGATGTTGCTGATGGCCTTGGATAGGTCTAATAAGAGGGTGGACACAATATGGCCGGAGTCGTGAGCTTTGTTAACAGTTTGTAGGAAGGAAAGGAGAGTGGTGGTAGTGCTATGGCCAGGCCTGAACCCATGTTGAGTGGAGGGGAGGGATTTACTGGTTGTGTGGGGGGAATGTGAGGGGGAAGTTGAGTTGTGAGGGGAAAGGGGGCCAGGGTTTGGATGGATATTACCAGAGAGAAGGATAGTGATAGAATAACAGATGTGGGAGAAAGGGTATTTGGGTGGCTTAGTTTTATGTGTGTGGGTTGTTAGTTTTATTGGGATAGTATTGATAAGGCAAGGTGTAGTACTGCTGGGGATGGGTCTGAGTTTATAGGGGAATAGTGTAGTATTGTTGAAGGAGAAGAGGCAGGGGGAGATGAAGATTGGGGAGTGTGAGGCTTGTTTGTAGAATGTATAAGTTGTGTGAAATGGGGGAAAGTGGCAGGTGTTGAGAAGAGCAGTAAGATAGCTTAGAAAAGAGAAGCTGAGGAGAAACAGTAATTGGGTTAGGGTTGAGGAAGATATGATTGGCATTATTTTTGTTCAGATTAAAGTTGTATGAGAGGTAGCTAGTTGCTGGGATAGACTGTAGTAGGTAAGGTTGGGTTATCTGAAAGCTAAGAGGTGTGATTAATCAGAGTGGTGGGATTAGGTAATTGGTTGTTAGAGGGAGATTAGTTGATTGGTTGTTGGAGGGGATGGGTGTGGTTATGATTATATAAGTATAGAGGTGCTGGGGTGGGTGGCATTTGGGGGCAGGGTAGGGGAGCGGAGTGAGCTCACAGGGCAAATGGAGTGGGTAGAGCCAAGGAGTAGGAAAAGAAGGCAAGACTGCCAAGGAACAATCAGTGGACTGAATGGTAAGCACAGAGGTAGAAAGGTATGGAGATGAGGCACTGTTCTACTAAAGGTAGTTGATAGGTAGAGGCAGAGTGGGTCACAGAGATTGTAGGCACAAAACAGGGTAATGATAGATGTTTTTGCTTTAGAAATGAGTTGGTATTAATTTAACGTGGAAATAAGAGGAATAGTCATCAGTGGGTATATGCTGTCACCTAGTGGTCAAACAGTCAATTACAGGAGCACTTACAGGAGTGTAGAGAAACTTTGGAAAATAGTGGGGTAGGAGTAGTCCACGGTAGGCTGCTAGTGAGCATACACAGGGTTAAATTACAACAGTAACAGGAAAGGATATTTTGTCCATTAGGATACATACACTTTTCTAGGCAGTTCTTTGGGATAAGCAAGGAGATTAATGAAAACAGTGTAGGATCTCTGTTAGGAGGGGAAGATCTTGTTTCTGTCAGGAAGCTAGGTGTTTTTTGGACTGGCAGGAGGCTTCAGTGTACGTTTATAAGCGGACAGGCAAACTGTAAGAAAAGGGGATATATAAAAAAATATTAGCAAGGTAGTAGTACAAGGTTTAGAAAGTTAGATGATTCACTGTCATTGGGAGTGGAATGACCTAGTGGATAGTGTGAAATGAGGGTATATGGGAAAGCTAGGGTATGGGAGCTAGGGAGGCTATAGACACTAGGCTATTCATGTGACCAGTACACAGTGTTAATACAATGCTGCAGCAGTAAATTCACAGTACATTATACATAAAAAAATGCCACAGTAGAGTTAGAGCAGTACTCGTAGTGAATAGGAAACAGAATATGCACTCTATGGTTGAATATTAAGAATAGATCAGCTAGACAAGTAATTCAGTCAAAAAGGCATTAGGCTAGATTAACAGAAGACATTCATCACCAATAAGATATAAACATGATGAACTTACAATGAACCACAATCTAATGTTTTGAAAAACAAATAGGAGGCAGTGCATTCATATGAGAGAATGAGCTGGGTTAAACAATACAATGGGTACATATGTGTACTGTATTATAGTGTATTCCCTTCAGCATTGTCTTGTGTTAACCTTTGCATTTCAGCTATATGTAGTCCTAAATGTAGGTATGCTGATGCAGGCAAGTATGAGACTGTAATAAGTGGAGACTGCAAATATACAATGTGCAAATGTATATGGGTTGGGTATGCAACCCAGCACCCTGCTATGGGCTGTACAGCTCACACATATTCACATCCACTAGGGGTTAAATGTGTACACCTGCATTCAAAGTATTAATACGCAGTTCACTAACTCTCTCTGTCATGCATGAATCTCATGCATGTATGTTCAACTGTCACTACAGGCTTCTGTGACACTCTACTCATATTACAAGGTCAGACTTTGTAATAAAGTGAGTTGTAGGCACAAATTAGTCAAGCAGGCCACAGCTGTGGCCCAGTAGCTCAGTGTGATAAGAAAGAGATATGTTGTTCATTTTTGCACACACAGACCATGGTTTGAATCCAGGGACTGGTACTAAGATGTATTTATAGTTACAGACAAGTAATCCTGACTATTTGTAGAAACAGTCAGGTAGTGTTAACAGATATTTTCTCCACAGGGCTTACAGGTAAAGAAATGTTTGCATTAGCTGTACGAAGGGTATAGTGATAAACTGTGTACAGATGTGCTCGTGTCCAACCCCATATATAAAAATGACAGCAGAATAGGTATATGCACCATGCACTCTTCCTGATACATGTCTCTCAAGTGTCACACTGTCACGGCTTATGATCACTGTTGCCAATAATCTTGTATAAAGATATAAATCCAGTTGAAGTATGTCGGTAGCACACTCACACAACATCAGTGCAGGGTACACCTTGTTAGTCATATATGTAACCCTGAGATGTACGAGTCCCCTGTAGTTATGTACCTATAGTTCTCACAGCTTGACCCATACCATTCCAGGTCAACAGCTAAACAGGTATGTACATGCTACAGAAGCTATAGGGCACAGGTAGATTTAGTCACAGGTAAATATAAATTAAGGACAGGCCTGCAGATTATTGAGTAGTCCTGTTGTGAAAATTATAGCCTATACAGTTAATGGAATGTTTTTCTCTCCCCCCACCCCTTATTTGCATCACTAATTATTATTCATATACTAAAGGTATGTTATTCTCAAAACCCAATGCTGGGATTTGTATTATTGTTCATATATTTCAGTGGTTGCATGCTAACATACCTTGTTGAAATTCCACTGTTTTTGGCCTCTTGCTGAAACTGTTAATGCAATGTTGTTACAATAATGACTTTTATTCCATTTATGCATGTTTTCCATTTGCTATGCAATTTTTTTAAATTCTATTGTTCTCGGTTAATTGGAAAACCCATGCATGCTGTTATAACTAATGTTGAAAGGTTTTGGTCGTGACTAACCAATACACTTTGACAAACCTCAACACCATAGCATGTTTGGGTAGGCCAATCCCATCAGGTCCACCTGTCCTGCCTCATCTGGTCATAGCACCGGATCCTAATATGTCTGGGACCCAACCTCGAGCTACCTCCTCTGCTGATCCTGCACCATCCTTGGGTGGAGCCACCTCAGGGGAGGGGGCCCATCTCCCCCAGGCATGGCACCCTGTCACCTGACACCAGTTCTGAGGTATGGTACGCAGGGTCATCCAGCGGGACTTGGATGACTTCCTGAGCCAGGTAGAGGGCAGACTGGTGCACTTCAAGGGGCAGGCTGACTCCAGCACCCAGCCCCCAGCACAGCCACCTTCGAGGCCATGAAGGGGCAGTGGTAACTGCCCATGAGTGGGGACCTCAGTCCCACTGTTTCCATCTGGGGGCACATGGTCCTCTGATTCCCAACCACCCTCCCTATGTCATATACCGGCCCTGTCTGCTGTCTTGTCTGCCTGCAAATGCAATCTCTCCTACCCAATATACCCCCCAAAACATACCAACAACCCTTCCCCAACATCCCACTCTCACTTTAAAAAAAAAAAAGAAAAGGGCAACTGTCCGAAAAAATAATTTTGTCCCATACATAGTTCTCCATTTCGCACCCATGTACACTGACAATAATCAATTTCCCCATGAATTAATTAACAAAGTTATGTCACCCACACCCCTCCCTTTGGGGTGTGAGGATCTAAATCCCAAATTGTCCACATCATGCACACTTGTTGCTGCACAAGTAATGGAGAGTTATGGCCTTTTCGTATACCCATCCTGCACATCCCTAGCTGCCTTTCATAATGTTTTTCCACTGCTTGCCCCCATTTCACCACTTTCCTATCACTCCTTTTTTCTTTTCTTTTTTTGGAAATAGCGCGGGTTTAAGCAGGAGTAAGGGCCGCTCGGCATCACGGCATTTCATGCAAACCTGTGAAAACCCGCTTAAAACTGTTTTACTCACCCTATCTGATTCAGACAGTGTTCTGCCCAGCAACAAAACAACCAACCCTGACAAGTCTTGAACCCAGTACTCTATGCAGTAGAGTAAGAGCAGCGCACAACTAAGTCAAATGAGCTTGGGGAAAGTTAGCAATGCTTTTGTAAATATATCATGCAGTACATCATGTAACACTAAAGAAAAAAAAAATAAGAAACCAATGCTAAGTATTGAACCCAGGACCCTGTGCACTAGAGTCAGAGCAACACACCACTAGGCCAAACAAAGCCTGGGAAATCCCTACTGCTTTTGTAAATATATCATGCAGCACAGTCATGTAACATTAGGGAAAAAAGACACCACTGCCAACTACTGAACTTAGGACCCTGTGGATTAGAGTTAGAGCAACATACCACGAAGCTCAATCAGCTCTAGGAAGCTAGTACTGCTTTTGTAACTATATCATGCAGCACAGTCATGTAACATTAAGGAAAAAAGAAACCACTGCCAAGTATTGCACCCAGGACCTTGCCAACTACAACATAGTGCAGTACACCAGTAGGCCAACTAAGCTCTGAAGAGCAAGCAGTGTTTTTACGAACATATCCATTCAATAAAAGTACCTGCATGTGTATTTTTCACTGCACCTATGTCAAACGTACCAAAATAATTAATGTTTTTTCCCCTGTCATTGCTTTTCCCTCACTTTTGTGGCAAGCACAGATGTACTGGGCTGTACTGTCCCCACTCCTTCTGTCTGTACTCCACTAGACCCACTATCATATTTCAGCCTGAACTAAGCTTTTCAACACTGGTAAACAGCCTTTATCTTCCCCATCCTGCCTACAGCTATACAGGCAGTGAAACCAGTTAAATGCTTGCTTACCCATATGGTTATCTTTACAGATAGGTTTTGGGATTTCTGTCTCTTGTGACCTGGGTCAATAACCTACAATGGTACACAATCAGCCATTGCCTTTTCCACCACTCGGCTCTCAGCTGAATGGAACTAGGTAGCTAGATACCTTATGGCTCCTCCACTGACCAATCAGGTGAGGACAAAGGTTTGGTATTACCTGGCCCGGGAAAGGTGCCATTTTCAAAATTCACTCACTCCACTATGAGTCCCAATACCGTGTGCTTGCATGTAAGTGTGTTGAAATGTTTACTGATAAATACTTAAACTTTGCAGTGATTTAAACTATCTTTGCACAAATCTAATATTGTATGATATATTCTGCAAGTGTGATTGACTACTGTGAAGAGTAACTTTGCTTTGTTTGCCATATGTTATGGCACTGAGTTTCTTTAAATATAAATCTTGCTAATTTACACTTGTTAAAGAGAGGAGAACCTGCTCTACTTTACCTCTTTGGGTGTATGATGCTGTACTTGATATGAAAAAGTGTGGTTCTAGGACTGAGTGTTACAAGTGTTTGTAGAGCGATGGGGCCATTTTGCTAGACCGATGCAGCTATACTTGATGTAAAAAAGCTTTGATTTAGATTTCGGTTCTGTAAGTGTTTTAAAGAGAGTTGTTGTACCTGCTCTCAACTATAATACGACTGCTCTGTAATCATTAAGCTCTGCTCTATAATAGTACTATATTGCTAGTTACACTATTCTATCTTGACTTGGAACCACAATAAAGCAAGCAGCTCGTTTGTGTGTTATAAACTATTTCCATAGACAGCGCTCATAGATAATGTTATGTTCGCTAAGGTGAGTGCTTTCATGCTAACACAACTATATAGTATTCCATAAGTTTCATCCAAACTGCTGAAATATCAAGGTGGTTTATGTGCATATTGCCTCAGAGCTGGCATTTGAATTGTTTTGTAGTATTGTATTTCTAGTTGCCTCTGCCTCTCTCTATTTCCTGCACATTTGCTCTTACAATACCCATAGTTCTGCTTTTTTATATTCTCCTAACTGATATATTCTTTCTCTCCCCTTTTTTTCCACAGCAAGCCTAACTTAAACAGGCTATTTCCCTGCAGCTCAGCTCCCCCAGAGACATGGAAATGCAACCCTCACCTGACGGGCTTCCTTCTGCTCTGCTGCAGCCATTCAATAGAAGTACCTGTACATGTATTTTTCACTGCACCTCTGTCAAACATACCCAAATAATTAATGTTTTTTTCCCTGCCATTGCTTTTCCCTCACTCTAGTGGCAAGCACAGGTGTACTGGGCCCTACTGTCCCCACTCCTTCTGTCTGCACTCCCCTAGACCCACCCTCATATTTCAGCCTGAACTAAGCCTTTCAACATCAGTAAACAGCCTTTATCTCCTTTACCATCCTGCCCACAGCTATAAGGGCAGTGAAACCAGTTAAATGCTTGCATACCCACATTGTTGTCTTTACAGATAGGTTTTGGGATTTCTGTCTCCTGTGACCTGGGTCAAATTGCTATGTTCGCCCTTCCCTCCACTAGGGCTCTCTCCACTCCCCTACTCTGCCCCCAATTCTCACCTACCGCTACTACCCCTACATTTATTTGAGTAATTTTCATACCCCTCAGCATCCTGTATCCAGTCAAGCACCAACTCCAACCTAACCCCTCCCTTCCACACCCACAGTCAATATACACATAACTCACTCCCTATCTCCTGCTACCTACCCTCCCCACCCCCATCTAGCTTAGTCCAAGTCCCACAATCCACTAACTTTTAACCACCAGTTCAACACCTGCTCAATTTCATGCCCTCCTCACTCTTCCAAACCCTCCTTACCCCCCCTAACCTTCTTGATATTTCTAATAACCCTGTACCATGTCACCTCCTATTCTACCAACCATCTCCCCCCTCTTTCTACTCCATCTCCCCTCTCTGATTCAACCAAACTTCCTCCATCACTTTAACCTAATTATGCCAAACACAGCAAAACTTCATATGACAAAACTCATAATACCCTTCCACCAATACTATAAAACAAAAACAAAACCCATAGTACTATCTCTCCTCAACATCCTCTACCTAGCAGGCGACATTCACCCTAACCCCAGACCTAACTCATCTCTAGGGAAAAATACCCCTGTTTCTAACCCCCCCCCCCCATAAAACTCTTCGACCCTTCACTCTCAACACCCAAAGTCTGTCACAAAGTATCCAACTTTCAAGCCTGGCTAAGCCACAACCAACCAGACATTGTAGCTGTCTCTGAGACATGACTCAACCCCCATATCTAAGACTCTAAAATCCTACCACCTGGTTTTCAAGCCCTCAGGTGTGATCGCACAAACAAAAAAGGTGGCGGTGTCTCCTTACTCTACTCTAACTCACTCACCATAATCCCTTACCCAAACCCAATTCCTCAGTTCGCTAATGCAGAACTAGTAGCATGTCTACTAAAAATAAATACACATAAAAATCTATGCATTATCGCCCTATATATCCCACCTGGAAACAACATCCCAATCCTTAAAGAAATTATCTCATGGGCTTCAACAAAAATAAGCAATGAAACATATATACTAGGTGATGTAAACATAAATTGGGACAACATCAATAACTCTGCACCCACCCAATCTATCAATCTCTTCAACTTCACCCAATTAATTCATTCTATAACCAGACCCAATAAAGCAAAATCCCCAGGTTCTACCCTTGGCTGAATCCTAGTCCCCCACCCAAATAAAATTACTAACTCCAGCACCATTTCTGACTCCATCAGCAACCACCTCCCTGCCTTTGCCCTTCGGTCTACCTCCTCCGTCCTACACCAACATCACTACATTCACACATGTAACCTCAGTAAGTTCAACCACAACATATTCTCAAATTACCTCAAACAAATGAACTGGAACATTCTGAAATCCCTTCCCCTTGACAATGCCATTGAATATTTTAATTTCACTTTTCTAAATACCCTAAATACTCTAGCACCAACAAGAACAAAAAGAATAAAAAACAATACTGCCCTATGGCTAACCAAAGACACCAAACAACTAATGCGCCAAAGGGACAAATCCTGGAAACTATACCAAAAAATAAACTCCCCCAAACCCTACTTCAATGTACACAGCTCCGTAACCTCATAAAATAACAAATTATTAGACACAAAAAATCCTACTATATCAAACTCCAGTCCAACCATGCAAAAAAAACCTAAACATTTCTGGAACTCTATAAACACACTTCTCAACCCAGGCACCAAAAACAATTCCTGCCCAGACCCCAGCAAATGTGACCAAGAATTAGCCTCATTATTCAACTCTTTCTTTATTAACTCCATATCTGAACTAACCAAAACCTTTCCCAACAACAATCCCTTCTCTATGTGTAATTCCGTCTCCACAAACCCCCACCTACTGACCCAAATCCCCCCATCTTCAACCTTAAACCCATATCTTCCAACAATATGAAAAGACTTGTCTCCAAAATAAAACCCTGCTCTAATGCCCCTGACAATATGCCTTCAATTTTTCTCAAGTCGGCCACTGATGGGATCACATTCCCTATCAGCATCTTAATCAACAGATCCATACAGGAATCCTACATCCCCAAACTCTGGTGTACAGCCTATATTCTACCTCTCCATAAAGGTGGCAAAAATACCAGCACCTCAAACTTCCACCCCATAGCTATCCTCTCCTCAAACTCCAAGATCGTAGAAAAATGTGTTCATCTCCAACTAATGCCTTTCCTAACTCAAAACCATCTTCTCATCCCAACTCAATATGGCTTCCGACCTGGGCACAGTACTACAACAGCTCTTCTCTCATTCCTAGACACAGTCAATAGTGCCTGAGATTTCAGGGAAATAGTATCCACAGTGGTTCTTGATCTCTCCAAAGCATTTGATACTGTTTCCCATACTCATCTTCTGAGCCATCTTTCAATCCGAAATTTCTCTCAAAATACCCTATCCTGGTTCTCAACTACTTGTCTGATAGATCTCAGGCCATGAAATGGAGAAAAAGTATCTCTCGTTTTCTCCATACCCCTACTGGCGTACCTCAGGGATCCATTCTTGGTCCAATGTTGTTCAAATCTTTAGCAGTACCTTCCACTCTGCCATTCCCCATGCCTAAGTAATCCAGTATGCAGATGACTCAACTTTAGTCTGCTCTGCCACTAATCTCCCCAAACTTCTAACAAAGACAAAGACTGCCTTCTCCACTACCGAGCCCTGGGTGTTCCAAAACCACCTTTCCCTAAATGCAAACAAATCCAAAATATTAATATTCCTACCCTCAAAATTCTTTCTGTTTGACAAAACCTCTTTTCAAGTTCTAAGCCAAAACAACACTCCTATTGAGCACGTTCCCTATGCTAAATTGCTCAGTATAATTATAGATGAGCATCTAAAATTTGACAACCACATACTTCAAAACATAAAAAAGCACCAAAAACTTGGTATGCTATACAGGAACAATCACTTCCTCTCACCCCATACCAGACATACTCTCACCTCTACTTACCTCCTCCCATCCCTAATGTATGGTGCTCCTCTACTAACCAATCTATCTACCTCCATCACCTCCAAATTAGAAAATTGTTATAACAAAATTTCCAAATTCGCCACTAACCCCAAAAACACCTCCCATCACTGTGTTGCCCTCCACCCTCTAAATTGGCTAGAACTTCCAAACTATTTGCACTACCTCCAACTTATCACAGCTCACAGACTACTCTTCAACCCCATCAAATACTCTGCCCTCACAAACATCCTCCCCCATGTTTCAAATATAACTCTTAGATCTGAACACTAAAACTTTATTAGTGTTCATAAACGTAGCCGCCCACCAGCACAACTAGTCCTCTCTTTTTCCTTAGCCAAAATATGGAATTCTCCTTCTTCTACGTTAAGAACAATGCAGAATATGGAAAACTTTAAAACACAGCTTCATTCCTACCTCTCCTCTAAATGGAAATGTACCTGTATTCTTCCAACCTAGCTCATCCCTCCCTTCTAACCCCACTATCTCCAAGCTTTGTTCCATCTACCTTACACTAACTTTCTTAACATGTAGGAACAAATACTGCCCACCGACAATCTACCTATCTAAAGTGCAACCATTAATCTTGAAATCTTTCTTGTTCCAAACATGGCTTCAAACTTATTAATGTTCATGACTTCATAATTACAATTGCTTCTCGTATGTTTATATAGTAAATACTCTTCTTTGATTTGTAAACATATATTTGTATTTGTGTTTGGCATTTATGTTTACTTATATTTTGTATCTTTACTTGTATTTTTTGTATTGTGGAGATTTTCTCCCCGGGCCTCCACTGAAAACAGGCTCTCAGGACCCAGTGGAATTCCCCAGTCATCAAACTGCAAATAAATAAATAAATAAATAAATAAATATCCTGATTGCCAGTGACACACTACTCATATATATAGTCGGACAAATCAAAGTGTACTTGGGCTAGTGTTACCACCTGTTGCACTTTGAGAGGGACAGCCCCTCTTTGGCAGTTGTGTCCTGAAAAGAATTCAAAGTGATGTCAAATTTCCTGAGAATTTAGGACAAACATATTTTCTATATTTTATGTAATAGTTGTATAAAACAGTTATTCTGTATGTGAAACATGTAAATGTTCTAAGAAACAGAATAAGCAACTAAAATGCGACAAGAATTAAGCTGAACCTGAAGTTCTGTCCTTTGTACTAGCCGTGAGTATGTTTTGGCCTGCAAAATCTGATGTTTGTACCAAAAATGGCCCACTTTGGCCATTTGAAAAGGTGGCAACCCTAACTTGGGCCTCTGACACAGACAACAAACCAGTACACAGACAAACAAATGCTGCTGGATGTATGGGAGGCCTACAATATCTGGTAGAACTGACAACTGCACAGACTGCTGCTGAATGAACACAGTTGTGCCCCCTACTTATGTCAGGGTTGTCATAAAACCTATTCTGTGTGCTGACATACTGGCAATGCAGTGCAGAATGGGGTTACAAACCATGACGGACAGCTCAGTGTCATACGTCATACCGATATGAACACACATATCCATGCCAGTCATGTTTAACACACTGTATGCATGTACATACGTTAAATACACCTGCCATGCTATAATATATTAGTAATAATATATCATATAATATATATTATATAATATGATAATATATTATGTTATGTATCATATATTATTATTATACAATATATATATATATATATATATATATATATATATATATATATATATATTAGTAATATAGTAGATCTCATCTATCTGTTACACACATAGCATGTGTCACATCTGGACTCCCACAGTCCTGGCCCACAGCCCAGTCTGTGGCACAACAACTACATGTATGTCAATACAGCATAGGAATAACTGAGCCATACAATGTCCAGCAAAACTGATTGCTCCCTCCACAGTCACTGCCACCCACAATAGCACATGAAAGGCCTGCAGGGTGGGGACACGTCACAATTATGAATATGTGTTGTAAATGTCAGCAAACACTCTCTGGATGGCAGTATTATGTAACATGTACCAGAGGCACATGCTTCACTTGGACTGTTATAGGTACTCTCAATCAGGCCATGCTGTGACAGAACAGCTGATACCGCTCCCTCACTGATAGTAACAGCTTGCTGTCCCCCAATGTCTTCACAATCCCTAGTCTGATTCTTGGCCAGAATACAGCAGCTGCGGCCTGCTACACATGCAGCAGTATGTCCAGCTACCTGCTACAGACCTAACATACCTCCCAAACACCTAGAACAGAGTATCCACATGACACCCATACATCAAAGGTGCTCATGTGAAAGGGACATGTTTCACAGTCTCCCCCTACAAACATACAGAGCTGATAGAACAACATCAACTGTAGCAGCATGCACATTCAGGTAAAAAGGATGTATGACACTCATATCTGCCTGTCTCTTTACTGACCCCAACACACATTGTTCAACAGTACACTACTACAGAATCTGAAAGTCTAACAATGGCCAGACATAGCATGCAAAATTGTGGACATAACACATCAATCCAAACAGTGGACAGTATTTCTACCTACCCTCTGTAATGCTGTAGCTCCCACACCTCGATAATGTCCTCACTCTCAGGCCAGAAAAAAAGGCAAGACCTACATGAAGGCCTTAATTATAGCACTGGGTTACCATGCCATTTGCTAATGGAAAGGCAACCATCTGTTCTGGAGGCAATTAGCAAGTGGGAGTCACATACTGGTGCACAGGCAATCACCTGTTCATGAGCATTACCTACAAAAGGCAAGCTGCTGCCTATGGTAAACAGGTCTGAACCTTAATTCATGAGGACAGACTGCGATTCTCCAGGGTACTACAAATGGATTTCTTGACTTAAAGGAGTACAACACTATACCAGGTATGTCATTGAATGAAGCATGTAATGGAATGCAGATGGGGGGATGTGGTCATGGTAAATAAGAAGTTAAATAGTAGGTCTCAACAACATTGCCTGGACTGACATGTTGCTGTTAGTATGCTCTCCAGCACCTACAGCCATCCCTTATGGCTCTGTCTGCAGTGAATAAGATCACAGCTCTGGCCCCTGAATCATCCCAGCTCACATATGATGACTGCTACTTTTATTGTCTGTTATACAATACTGACAGTAAGTACTCTGGATACAGCTGGCATATGACATCATGTACTGTCAGTGAGCCCCTCTCAGTCTGTGAATGTCATACAGGCTAAGTTCAAAGATTGTCCAGGTGTCCCTGGCCATTCATGACATACTCTGGCTAGGTCACTGTGGACTCCACACCTGTATATGATTGCCTGAAACCTATGGCAAGCAAACAAAAAACCACTAAGCACTTAGGAAAAAGCCCACAAATACCTCTGGATGCAGTAAAAATGTTTAATATTCACTCCACTTCATAAAAAATAAAAACACTTAAAAATACCCCTTCGGGCCTCAGTACATACATATTAACACTTTAACAGAGTAAAGAACAGTGTTTTCGTCTACAAACAGACTTCTTCAGATGGAAAATGCATACTAAACAGAATACTCTGTTTAAATACTAATTGCTTAAGTAATAAACTGTTTTCATTGTCAGGGCATCAAGTAACTAGCATATGCTAATAAAACACATACAAATAGTTTTAATCTATTCTAAAAAGCTAAAATGCACAATAAATAAATGAACAGCTACGCATCCTCAAATGTCATTTATAAATGTCTATAATTATATGCATATATTTGTATAAAATGTTGTTCTAATACATATATACTAAAATCAACTACCTGAATTCAACATTAACTGAAGTAGTCTACTAGCACCATCTAGTGGCTAAATAGTAAATCTTTTCCACAGTCAGCACAGTGAAAGCACAAACTCATTGTTATATACAAAACATTTTCTTTTTCTTTATAAAATTGTTAAAATTGTTAAAACTTATCACACATTATGAATACATATCTATATAAAATATTATAAAATACATACACATGTAGCAGAATATACCAAGACACAAACACATTATAAAACATTATAATTTTGCTAACCTTAATTTTAAGACTGGTTTTAAAGAAGAGTCATTGAGCCCAGGGGCCCTAGTGGCTTTCTGATTTTCCTATGTAGAATGAGTCACATTTATTACAAGTAACTAAATACACTATCCTATTTGTTTGCAGTTTGTAAAACTCTTACTATCAGTCTATCCCTACTTTTCAGGTAGACTCTATCTGTTTTGTTGATCCATGCACATTGGGAACAACATCCACGTTTAAAAGTGCCAACTTTATCTTTTCCTCCCAATAGCTTTTCATTTTTGTTTTGGTCTAGGATATTTTTAATACTTCTGCCTTTACGGTAAGTACATTTAAAAGATTTATTAAAAATGAAACCCAAATCTGATGTGACACTAGACCTGGCCCATTCCTTTTCTAATAGTACTTTTATTGCACTTGAGTCAGCATTATAATCCGTCACAAAATTACTAGCCAATTGGCCATTGTCCTTATTTAACTTTTTTTGTTCATTCATGTCATTCCCAAGTGAGCCATCTCCCAAAATAGGCTTACATTTCCCCTTTCTCCCTTCTCTAACTTCTTGTTCTACTTTCTTAATCAGGTCAGCAGGGTAACATCTTTCACAAAACATCTCAAATAATTTTCTACATTCATCCTAAAATCTGTATCATATGATGTCATCCTGCACCCTCTTACATATTGTCCTTTAATTATTCATTTCTTCTGATAAAAGGGGTGTGCACTGTTAAATGCCAAGTAGGAATTGATGAATGTCTCCTTTCTATTTACTTTCGAGTTAAACTTCCTAACTCTTTAGTGATAGAGATGTCCAGGTATTCAAGCTTATTCATATCAATATTGTATGTAAACCTTAAAACTTGTGTAGAATCTGATAGATACTTAACAAATTCTAAAAATCTCTCCTCTGTATCTACCCATAAAAAAACACATATTGTCCAGGTATCTTTTATACAATTTCCAACAGTCAGTATACCTGGAACTTAAGATGAATTTATCTTCCCAGAAAGATAAAATACTGTTTGCATAAATAGGGGCAAATCTGGCCTCCATTGCCATACCTTACTATTGTTGGAAGAATTCACTTTCATAATGAATGAAATTGTTTTTTAACACAATTTACATAAGCATTAAAATCAAATAAAACTCTTTGGTGCTGAATTTACCGTACTTCACTAGAGCTTCTTCAAACATTTTCATGCCTTCTGTATGAGGGATAGAAGTAAATAAATCCACTATGTCCATTGTAATAAAAATCATCCCTTCCTTATACATACTCCCTTTTATGTTTCTTAATAGGTCCCAAGAGTCCTTCACAACCCCATGTCCACTCATTGCCATTTTCTTCAGTTTATTATCTAAAAACGTGTCCAAGGGGGCTGTAATTGACCCCTCAACTATTGGCCTAAAGGGTGGATTTTGTACACTTTTGTGGACTTTTGGGATACCAAATGTAGTGGGAGTAATAGGTTTGTCTACATGTAAAAGGTTATACATGTGTACATCAATAGTGCCTTCTAACAATAAATCATTCAATAATAGCTCTACTTTTTTATTCGCTATATTAATTTCATTTATGGAAACTCTTCTGTATTTTAAAGTATCTTCTAACAAGTCCATCATCTTATCCTCATAGATTAAACAATCCATGAGTATAGCACCCCCAGTACCCAAACAAAGTTAAAGAGGGGACAGACTTCCATAAATAATTAGCACAAATATTTGACAATTGTTGCTTTGAAATTCTCAAAGCCATTATTAGAGAAAATGAAAGGGATATGGAAGTAGTATATGGGGAGTTAGATGATGTTAATGATAAGAATATAAATGACCTTTTGTTTACAGTGGAGATGGAGAAAAATAAATACCTTGATATTTAAAAAAAACTGAGGCTAAAATTAAAAATGCCTATATAAGCAAAAGTAAAAAAATTGACAGGGACTTGAAGGAATATGACAATAAAACACACTACCCTAAGCCAAAAAAGTTTAATAGGCCAAAAGACAGTAGGTTTGGGGTAAGGGAAGCAAGTGAATATGGAACAAGCTATAATATAGAAAATAATGAAAACACTGAGTATATGTATGATTTACAAAACCCTTTAGAGTTCCCCCCTCTAAGGAGGTCGGAAAGGATAAGATATCGCTCCTCGATACATTACAATTACAATATGGGAGGGGGGACAGGAGATATTCACACCGGAACAAACAGAATTCTTAGTAGCTAACAGCAGCATAGAACAAGATGGTAGTGTCTGTAGTTTTAAAGGGTTTAAAATATATAACTACAGTAACAGAGAAGTAGATGAGACTTACTTCAGGCTATTATCAAAAGGTTTTAAGTTCATACCTAAGAACAAAGCTAACATCAGCAAAGTGCTCATTGATCTAAAATTATTTGTTAGAAAGAAAAACTTGTAACTCTTCTTTGGACAGGAATTAAATTTGAATATGGATGTAGAATTAAAAAGGAGAAGCACTTTTAACCTACCCTTCCACCTCAGTTAAAAAATGTCGAGGCCGTAATGGAAAAAAAAATAAGGGCTAAATTAAATAAACACAAAATTGGCTTTAATCTTTCAAAAGAAGAAAATGTATTATTAAAAGAACTAAGCCAGGAGAGTTATGAGACCTGATAAGGGTGTGGGTGCTATACTCATGGATTGTTTAATCTATGAGGATAAGATGATGGACTTGTTAGAAGATACTTTAAAATACAGAAGAGTTTCCATAAATGAAATTAATATAGCGAATAAAAAAGTAGAGCTATTATTGAATGATTTATTGTTAGAAAGCACTTTTGATGTACACATGTATAACCTTTTACATGTAGACAAACCTATTACTCCCACTACATTTGGTATCCCAAAAGTCCACAAAAGTGTACAAAATCCACCCTTTAGGGCAATAGTTGAGGGGTCAATTACAGCCCCCTTGAACACGTTTTTAGATAATAAACTGAAGAAAATGGCAATAAGTGGACATGGGGTTGTGAAGGACTCTTGGGACCTATTAAGAAACACAAAAGGGAGTATGTATAAGGAAAGGATGATTTTTTTACAATGGACATAGTGGATTTATTTACTTCTATCCCTCATACAGAAGGCATGAAAATGTTTGAAGAAGCTCTAGTGAAGTACGGTAAATTCAGCAATAAAGAGTTTTATTTGATTTTAATGCTTATGGAAATTGTGTTAAAAAACAATTTCATTCATTATGAAGGTGAATTGTTCCAACAACAGCAAGGTGTGGCAATGGAGGCCAGATGTGTCCCCATTTATGCAAACATTATTTTATCTTTCTGGGAAGATAAATTCATCTTAAGTTCCAGGTATACTGACTGTTGGAAATTGTATAAAAGATACCTGGATGATATGTGTTTTTTTATGGGTAGATACTGAGGAGAGATTTTTAGAATTTGTTAAGTATCTATCAGATTCTGCACAAGTTTTAAGGTTTACATACAATATTAATACGAATAAGCTTGAATACCTGGACATCTCATTAAGTAAAGAGTTAGGAAGTTTAACTCGAAAGTAAACAGAAAGGAGACATTCACCAATTCCTACTTGGCATTTAACAGTGCACACCCTTTTTATCAGAAGAAAGGAATAATTAAAGGACAATATGTAAGAGGGTGCAGGATGACATCATATGATACAGATTTTAGGATGAATGTAGAAAATTATTTGAGATGTTTTGTGAAAGAGGTTACCCTGCTGACCTGATTAAGAAAGTAGAGCAAGAAGTTAGAGAAGGGAGAAAGGGGAAATGTAAGCCTATTTTAAGAGATGGCTCACTTGGGAATTACATGAATGAACAAAAAAAGTTAAATAAGGACAATGGCCAATTGGCTAGTAATTTTGTGACTGATTATAATGCTGACTCAAATGCAATAAAAGTACTATTAGAAAAGGAATGGGCCAGGTCTAGTGCCACATCAGATTTGGGTTTCATTTTTAATAAATCTTTTAAATGTACTTACCGTAAAGGCAGAAGCATTAAAAGTATCCTAGACCAAAACAAGAATGAAAAACTATTAAGAGGAAAAGATAAAGTTGGCACTTTTAAATGTGGATGTTGTTCCCAATGTGTATGGATCAACAAAACAGATAGAGTCTACCTGAAAAGTAGGGATAGACTGATAGTAAGAGTTTTGCAAACTGCGAAACAAATGGGATAGTGTATTTAGTTACTTGTAATAAATGTGACTCATTCTACGTAGGAAAATCAGAGAGGAAATTAAAAATGGAATGTATGAACATTATTATGACATTAAGAATAATGGTAAAAACAATGCACTGTATAGGCATACTTTACAATGCCAAGATGCCAAGTTTATCTTTTATGTTTTGGAAGTAGTACACAAGGATATCAGGGGTGGCCCATGGGAAGCTAGACTTGAGTAGAAAGTATTGTATTGGCAATTGTCATTAGAAGCCACTAGGGCCCCTGGGCTCAATGACTCGGTTGCCTTAAAACCAGTCTTAAAATTAAGGTCAGTAAAATTATAATGTTTTATAATGTGTTTGTGTCTTGGTATATTCTGCTACATGTGTATGTATTTTATAATATTTTATATAGATATGTATTCATAATGTGCGACAAGTTTTAATTTTAACAATTTTATAAAGAAAAAGAAAATGTTTTGTATATAACAATGTGTTTATCTGTGCTTTCACTGTGCTGACTGTGGAAAAGATTTACTATTTAGCCACTAGATGGTGCCAGTAGACTACTTCAGTTAATGTTGCATTCAGGTAGTTGATTTTAGTATATATGTATTAGAACAACATTTTATACAAATATATGTATATAATTATAGACATTTATAAATCACATTTGAGGATAGGTAGCTATTTATTTACTTATTGTGCATTTTAGCTTTTTAGAATAGATTAAAACTATTTATATGAGTGTTTTATTAGCATATTAGCATATGCTGGTTACTTGATGCCCTGCCAGTGAAAACAGTTTATTAATTAACCATTAGTATTTAAACAGACTCTTTTGCTTAGTATGCATTTTCCATCTGAAGCAGTCTGTCCGTAGATGAAAACGCTGTTAATTACTCTGTCAAAGCGTTAATGTGTATGTACTGAGTCCCGAAGGGGTATTTTTAAGTGTTTTTATTATTGAAGTGGAGTGAATATTAAACATTTTTACTGCATCCAGAGGTCTTCGTGGGCTTTTTCCTAAGTACTTAGTGGTTTTTAAATACTGTTGTGGTTGAATAAGCACTGTAGCCCAGTTTTGTTTGCTGTTTCACCTATGGATAGCATGCCTGGTGACCCCCTGCAGCAGGACAGCAGGTTATAGGTACCAGTAGTAGGGGGGACACTAGCTCTGGGTCAGCAGCACTGCATACATATTGAGCATACAATGTAAGGCAATGCATACAGTACCAGATATTCATGTACCATTACTGTGCTCCCAGGGGTCTGCCATGTCACAGACACATTACCCAGACTTTGGGGACAACCATCACGTATTGTCCAACTGGTGTCCGGAAATACACATTTATCTGGCAGGGGAGCTACATCTGTCAGGCACATATACACATTTTGCAAACATCTGGGTACAGCAGATGTCAGACAGCTACAAGGAGGACACCCTGCACCACATATGCACTGCTTCCAGTTATTGTGTAGCACAGATGTTGCTGGAATGTCCACATGCACTTGCAGTACCACTCACCTATTTTCTGCATGTAGGCTGGATGACATGGTACAGTAACGTTGCCCATATGGGACACCAAGCAGCTGAGGACAGTGATGGATGTGGACAGATAACAAAACAGTGTGTCACAGCACTCAGGCCATATCTGGTAGTCGTAGTACCATATGAGGCTACTAGGTTATGGGCCCTGAGCAGCTGTATGCATAGGCTAGATGTTAGCTGATGTGTATGCAAGGCAGCACCTGATGCCCCCATCCAACAGGGACACAGGTGATATCCCAAGAGTGTATGTGCAGTTAACCATCTAGTTATCCAGGCTATGCCTGCAAAGGTGTAAATAGCTACCCTGCCTGATTAGGACAGGGTGCCCATTCCACCACAGTCTGATTGTGTGGGACACACATCTAAGCTGCCAACAAGCCCACTTCATGTCACACACTAGGTTGAGGGTGTATGTGTGGGTGTGGGTGTTAACAGAGTGGAGCATGACTGGCACTCATGCAGCAGTCCCAGAAATGTGGAGTCCGTGAGCACCTTGCATGCCACACTAAGGTCACCCATGATGATCATGTATGAAACCAGGTAGAGGGCTGGCCTTTTAGCCTATCTGTGTGTGGTACATATTTGATGCCCTGGTATTCCCTGGTGAGGAAACTCTGTAATGTCCCCAGCTGATGGATGTGCTGTGTGATGTGAATGACAAATAGGGAATTATACACATTAATGGTCCTCACTGGGAGGAATGTGGGGATGTTAATACCCCATGTCCTGTGATGACATACCTTTATGTATGACATGAGCCACGTAGAAGGTTTATCTTACAGTGGAAGCAACATTGTGTTGAAATGTCATGTTGCCAAAGATTTGTGTCCACAGCACCCTCACGACTGACTGCATGCCTAGGATGTTGTTGTACTCTGATAATATATGGGGACGTCACTCTCCCCTTAGGGGTTCACACTGCATGTCCTGCTATGCTGCCTGAGGCCATGTGTCTGGCAACAGTCATGTATCTATATGAGACCCTCCTAGGTAGATGTCCACATCACTAGGGAATCTGGTGATGCCACACAGCATGCAGCCATCCACAGACATGGTTGGACATAGACTAATGGCTGTTACATGCACCTCAGGTGTGTACATCACAGATAACAGAGGCCTAAACACAGAACAACAGGTTGCACACCTACTTACAGGTCAACCAGTTGCAGTGCATTTCCCTATGTGGAATAGGTGGGTCGTATCAGTACACCACTGTGCTACCCCTATAGTAACATATGGTGTGATGCATACTTAGGAGTGTTATATCCATAATGGCCTCAGTGGTTATACTGTCACATAGTCTGTCCAGGTCAAGGTGGGCATTTTGCACTGTTACCCCCTGTCCACAGCTTTGGTGACTGTCATAAAGGTCACTTGACTGTAGCAGACATGAGCTGTTCCTTGACAAAGCCTAAGTGTGCGTAAGGGAGTGTGACCAGGTTGCCAATGTCCATGTTAATGTGGGTCACTTGAAACCGTGCTATGGCCCTGAAAAATAGCCTAGTTAGGCTGCTGGGTCTATCATGTAACTGAGTGGGGGATGCTCCACCTTAGTGTAAAGGGGTGAGAGTGGTCATCCATCAAACGGATGGGACAAAGGCTGAATGCAGTCCTCCTTTCAATACAGTTTCTTATGGTATTGCAGGTTATGCTTGGGGTCAGGTAGGATGCATCCTGTGATGTAATAAGCTCCCATGGCAGATGTATACCATGACTATCACATGGCAGGGGTGACCTGTTCTCCACATATAGCAGATGGAGAGGTACTGTGCATATCCTGATATACTGATGTGGAACACAGGGGCTGAAGCCTACACCAATTCTGTCAGTCATCCAGTATGCTATACCAACAGCACTGGTATAGCTGGTGTCCTTGCTCATCATAATTGAGCAGCCCCTACCTGTGCTGTTGCAGACATATGTGCATTAGGGGAGATGACTGTCTATAGTGTATGTAGACAATGTAAGTACTGTGTATGTTGTGCAGGTTTGCAGGACTGATCCCATTCTCATGTACACACTAATGAGGCATTGTCCCAGAATGGGAACCTGCCCCTACTTTGTCTTGGACAGCGGTATGTCATCCCTGTTATGGACAGTATGTATTGCACATGTCCACCAGACAGGTGTACATATCCTAGCAGAGGATGATGTAGACCTGACGGGTATACCTAAGTACATGCATCTATCCAAATGCACATATAAAGCTTGTGTGTATGTGTGGATATTGGTTCCAGTCCTTAATGAGGAGTTCAGGGCTGTGAGGCTGTGTAAACCCCCCCAGAAAGATGTATCCCACGTAGGAGGTGTATGTATGGCTGAGCCTAGCTAATTGGGTATTGTGGGAGATGATGACTGCAAACATGACTGCATGATGGTTGCTTTGCCATGGAGGATAACACTGTAGGAATGCTGCAGTGGTAACCCGTGTTGTGTAATGTCAACTGCAATACACCTTCACCTCATATAGGTGTAGCCCCTGGCTGCACCAAGGTGTTTGTACATCAACTGTTGATGGCTTCCTGGCCATTTGTGTGCTGACATGGGTACATCTTACAATGTATGTTAGGGCCGTTCAACTGACCCAGGATCAGGGTACACAACCGACTCCTCATACAGTTGATGAGTTCCATATAGGCAGAATGGGCTTCCTGGTCACATGTGGTGGGCAGTACCTAGCTGTGATTTGCATAGGTTTGTGTTGGCTATGGTGAACTACGCCTGCAGTGTCCCCTGTGTATCCTACTGCCTGTACAGTGTGGAGGTGTGTATGTGTATATGCAGAAACCCCATGTCCCATGGCATTACCGGCTGCACTTTGCCTTCTGCATGTATGATAGGATGGTTGGCTATGAATGGTTGGCGTGCTCTCTGCAGCTTTGAACCCTGCTCTGTGTGAGTGCACAGATGTCTGCTGTTCCCACGGTAGGACTGCTTGCAATCAGGGCAAAGTCTTGTGTACACCTCTAGCATTTAGTAACATGGCCTTCAATGTGTGCTGTACTGACAGTTGTATATTGGTAGTGATAACCTCACCAGTGTTACTAATGGAGTCACTATGGGGCTGGCAGGAGCCACTGCCAAGATGCATGAAGACCAGTGAAGACAGATGGAGGTCATCTCTCGCAAAGCACCATGGTCTGTGTACCATATCATCTCAGACTCACAGGTAGTGGAACCCCTGGATTATCACAGGATAAATGTGCACATGTTAAGGGCAATCATTCCTTGATTGTATTGCAAAATCCATCTAGGTGACAACATAATGCTGTGTAAAACTAGGGACATACCTGCCTGGGACGCATAACCAGTGTGCTCACTCATGTCTCACTGCATCTAGTCCAGGGACATACATGTCAGGTCAGATCAGACACACCAACATGTACAGTGACAGACCCATGGCAGTACCTGTTGGTGACAGACAGCAGTGCGTATACAATATGGCTGAGTCTGTCAACTGATGCAAAGGTAACTGTGACCACCCACATACCCAGCCAGATCAGAGGCACACAGCAATGTGTCTCCACTGGAGTCCCCTATGTTTAACATGGGCTCACACCTGCATGGCTGTGAAACACAGGTGTGTGGCCATGTGTGGTATGTGCTGTGTATAGCTGTGAAATTCATTTGTGGCTTTGCCTCAGAGATCCCCTTTGTTTGTGGATGTGTATGTTGAGGACCACTGCAGATGCTTGTGTGTGTTGTGTAGGTGTGGGAGATGTGGGAGTTATACTGATTGTGTTGACAACCTGTTTGGGGACAGATATGCAACCTTGACAGGCAGAGAGCATGGACAGGTAGGACCCTACAGCCATTGCATGTCTCACACAGTGTGTTCGTTGGTGGTGTCTGTAGATGGCTGTCCATCCTTGTACATGAGGCAGGTGCTACACCATGCCAGGACACCAATATCAACCACATTGGCTTGGGAAATTATAGGACATGGTCCAGCATGAGATAAGTACAAACTTGCAGTGTTAAAAGATAGTACTGTGTTTTATGTTTCTGTTTATTTATTTGTCTCATTGAATATTGTGTTAAAGATAGTACTGCATTTTATTTTTCTATTTATTTGCTTCACTAAATACTGTGGTTTCTCTGTCTCTCTGCAGTTAGTTTCCCGCCCTCCCTTCTTATTCTTGTGTTATTAATCTTGGTGGCTTTGGAATTGCCCACCCCTCCTGTACATTTGTTTGAACACTCCTCCTGGGTCCATTTCATTTGCTCACTCAACAGAGTACAGTGAGATCATATTTTGATTTCAGACACTCCTACCAGTCCCATCTGTTCATCTCTATCCAAGCTCTATCCCAGTCTAGTGTCATTAGCTCATTCTACCTAATACAGAGAGAACATATGAGTAGGTCAACCCCCTTAGGCCCTTAACCTTGAATTATCTTCTGTTTCTCCTTTCTCCCTTTCCACTTTACTTTGCGTTCTGACCGAGTATGCTTCTCAGCTGATAAGTATATATTTTGGCACTTTTTAACGTTCAGAGTTGAATTAAACAATAATTGAATTCAGTTCAGAATATAGTTTGAATAAATTGCTTTAATATTGTTACACACTCAAATGTGCTAGCTTGCACTGCACTTGAATTCTTTTTAGTGCAGTTTTAGCTGCTTTTCTGTAACAAAAATAATAATAATAATCCTAAGCTTGTTTCCCACCTTTCCTGTAACTAGTCTAGTCCAGATACAGATTTGCTGTATCCAGTACTATTTGTAAGCTTCTGATACCCGCAAGCCTTTCTGTGTTGGAGGGAAGCCTTCTAGCTTATCAGTTGGAGTGGTAAGCACTAGGTAGCCTATCTACCACAAGAGTGGTTTCTGGCCCAGAAATTGTAGTTTATTGGCCGCTTGGGCAGTTTTTCCATCTCTTTCAGCTTTCTGGTCTAAAATTCTGTGTTTGCACTTGTTTCCCACCTTTCCTGCAGCTAGTCTAGTTCAGATACAGTTTTGCTGTATCCAGTACTGTCTGTAAGCTTCTGAGCTCCCCAAGCCTTTCTGTGATGAGGGAAGCCTTCTAGCTTATCATTGGGAGAGGTAAGCACTAGGTAGCCTATCTACCACAAGAGTGGTTTCTGGCCCAGAAATTGTAGTTTATTGGCTATTTGGGCAGTTTTTCCATCTCTTTCAACTTTCTGGTTTAAAAGCCCATATTTGCACTTGTTTCCCACCTTTCCTCTAACTAGTCTAGTCCAGATACAGATTTTCTGTATCCAGGACTGTATGTAAGCTTCTGAGCCCCCCAAGCCTTTCTGTGTTGAGGGAAGGCTTCTAGCTTATCAGTGGGAGTGGTAAGCACTAGGTAGCCTATCTACCACAAAAGGGGTGGTTTCTGACCCAGAAAGTGTAGTTTATTGGCCGTTTGAGCACTTTTTTCCATCTTCTTCAACTTTCTGTTTTAAAAGCCAGCATGTGCGCTTGTTTCCCACCTTTCCTATAACTAATCTAGTCCAGATACAGATTTGCTGTATCCAAGACTGTTTGTAAACTTCTGAGCCCCCCACGCCTCTCTGTTTCAGAGGGAAGCCTTCTAGCTTGTCAGTGGAAGTGGTAAGCACTAGGTAGTCTATCTACCACAAGAGGAGCAGTTTCTGGCCCAGAAATTGTAGTTTATTGGCCATTTTGGGCAGTTTTTCCTATTTCCTTCAACTTTCTGGTCTAAAAGCCTGCGTTTGCACTTTTCCAACCTTTCCTATAACTAGTCAAGTCCAGATATAGATTTGAATTATCGAGGACTATTTATAAACTTCTGAGCCCCCCAAGCCTTTCTGTGTTGGAGAGAAGTCTTCTAGCTTATCAGAGGGAGTGGAAAGCACTAGGTAGCCTATCTACCAAAAGAGGAGTGGTTCCTGGCCCATAATTTGTAGTTTATTGGCTGTTTGGGCAGTTTTTCGATCTCTTTCAACTTTCTGGTTTAAAAGCCCGCATTGTGCTTGTTTCCCACCTTTTCTGTAAGTAGTGTAGTCCAGATACAGATTTGCTGTATCCAGGACTGTTTGTAAGCTTCTGAAAAGTGCCAAAGTCTGCCCTTCAATTTTTTCCCTTAGATCTGTTAGTTCTCTCTTCTCCTGCACTTTTACTAGCTTATTAGTCTAGCACTTTACTATACCAGACTTCTTGTAGCAATTATTATAGCACCCAAAAGTGTTACCAGCACTAAATGTTCTACAAGGAAACAGCTCCAGCACTTATTATTAATGCCCACTCCAGCAAGCATGTCTAAAAGTCAGTTCCTTGTGCTTTCTCCTATTAACTTAGTGAACTTGGGCATCCTGGGGTAATGTAGGAACTGCCTTATGTACACCGACAACCCACTCCTCTTACCTCCCAACACTCAGACTTGCGGGAGATGCACTTATGTTTATTTTTTATTTATTTATTTAACATTTGTTGACCGGGCTAGTCTAGCTGGATATATGTCCATTTTCAGTAGAGGCCCGGGGAGAAAAGCTCCAAAAGAACAGACAAAATTTAAAAACAAATTACAGTTACAAGGCATTTAACTTCAGTAACAGATACATTAAAGTTTCGATAAGATAACAATACAGATAAAATGCCACATCCCTTATTTTCAGGTTTGAATCTTTTTTCTTCATAGAAGGAGATTAGCAAGAAGGAAGAGGGAAATTCTTAGAATAAGGTCTTAGTAAGGAGTTGGGAAAGAGACGAGGAATAGAGGAGAATACGAAGAGGAAAAGGAGAGAGAAGTAAAGTGAAGTCAGCTTCAAGCAGCGCAGGAAGCAGGTGGAGTATCTACTAAGTCTAGCTGGGTAAACTAAGTCCAACTTTCATGTAAAGTGACCTTTAGAATATGAAGAATATAAGGTGGAATAGCTAAGGAAAAGTAACATGGTGATGTAACAGGAGGAGAGAGTTTTAGTCAGGGTTGCTGCAGGGACAGAGCCAGCGGCTAGTAAGATGAAGTTTAAGTTTCTTTTTGAAAAGTGAAGTAGAGGAGATATTAGTGAGGTCACCAGGAAGTAGGTTCCAGCTTTTCCCCACTGTATAGGAGAAAAGGGAGTCAGCTGCTTTATTGTTGGATTTATGTGTAGATACTAATAGTTTGTTAGATGAGCGAAGGTTAGAAAGATTTTTATATGGACTGGTGAGATTTGTAAGAACTGGTGTTTTATCTGGTTAATAAAGGATTTTTTGGGTGATAATTAGTCGCTGAAATAAAAACTGATTGTGCAGTTCAAGCCAACTGAGTTGTTTTAAATTCAGGCAGTGGTGTGTTCTAAATGGGGAGCTGGTAGCAAATCTGGCTATACTGTTATAGGAGATAGTCAATTAGTTCACGTTAGTTTTTGATAGATTAGTATATATAGGTGAGGCATAGAAGAGAGTAGAGATAAGGTGGGTGTGGGCAATGGTAGTTCTGGCTGTAGGAGTGAGGAAGGGTTTGATTTTGTAGAGGGAGACAAGTTTTTTGTTTATTGATTTTATTGTGGTATTAATATGAGTGTCATAGTTAAGGCTATGGTCAATAGTAACCCCTAAAAGTTTGGTTGCTGTGTCAGGAGATATGACTGTGCCGTTTTTGTATATGATAGAGAAATGAAGTGGAGTAGATTTTTGTGTTGGAGTAAATAGCAGTAGTTTAGTCTTTTTAGGGTTAAGGAGGAGACATCGCTGTAAAAAACAGTCTTCTACAAGCTCAAAGACATTTTGGGTGAGGGTCTGAAGTTCAGCTGGGCTTGTGGCTGAGGAGACTAAGGTGGAATCATCAGCATATTGTATGGTTACAGCTTGGGGGATACTAGAAGCTAGATCATTGATAAAGACTGAGAATAAAAGAGGGCCTAAAATAGATCCTTGGGGTATGCCAAGGGAGACAGAAAGAGGGGAGGATAGAGTGTTTTCCCAGAGCACTGCCTGTTTCCGATTATCTAAGTAAGACTTGAACCACTGCAGTGCTTGAGTGTCAAGTGAGAATGATTTCAGAAGATTCAAGAGAATATGATGATTAACCATGTTGAATGCTTTTGAAAGATCAATAAAGACAGCAGATGAGAGGATGTTATTGTTACGGTTTTTATTGATGTGATCAGTAAATGAAAGAAGGGCAGTAGTTGTGCTATGGAAGGGATGAAAGCCATGCTGAGAGTGAGCTAGTAGTCCATTTAGAAGGAGGTGGTCAAGTAGTTGTCGGTGGATGCATTTTTCCATGATTTCAGCTAAGGGAGAAAGTAGGGCAATTGGACGAAGGTTTGAAAGTTCTGTTGAGTTTCCACCCTTATGAAGGGGGATAATATGTGAGATTTTCCAGATGGATGGGATAGTACCTTCTTTTATGGTTCTGTTAATTAGGATTGAGATAGGGTAAGCAATTACTTTGGCTGAAATTTGAAGATAATGAGCAGGTAGTAGGTCTGCAGAGGGGGTAGAGGGTTTGAGTTTTTGTAGGAGGGTACTGATGAGGGATGTAGGGACAGGTTGGAATTGGAAAGTGGGTGGAGAAGTAAAGGAGGAGGGGGCGAATAAGTAGATACAGGAGGTAGTGAGTTAGCAAGAGACTGGATAGCTTCAGTAAAAAAGCTGTTGAAGGAGTCAGCAACTTGTTTGGGAGTGCCTTTGGTGATACCGGAAGGGGTTGGTGTTTTGGAGGTGCCTGGATGGAGGAGTGTATTGATCCCTGACCAGAATTTCTTAGGGCTTTGGTGGTTGTTTTGCTGGAGTTGAAAGAAGAAATTTTTTTTTGTCTAATAGTACAGATGCTTTAGTAGAGTTTCTAAGCTGTTAAATTTTATGTGATCAGATAGGTCTTTAGAAGCACGCCATCTTGACCATAGTTTGTTTCTCAGCAACATTTTGTGCTTAGTTTCTTTTGTAAGCCAAGGTGCAATGTTGGTCCTATTCCTAAGGGTACGGGAAGGGGCAGGGAGGTTGAGGATTTCAAGGAACTTAGAATTGAAATAGGCCACTGCTTCGTCAAGTTGAAGGCTTAGTTCATTTTGGAATTGTTCAGGGTTAAAGTGTTTATTGGAGCGAGTGGTTCTGAAGGTTGTAGGTCTATGTGTATTGGTTATGTCGAAATAAATAAGTTAAAGAGTGATCACTCATATCTTCAGGGAGGATGCCTACCGTGTAGTTAGGGGAGAGAGTATTTATAAGGATCCAATCAAGGATGGATTCTTTGTTGGTGGGTTTATGGATGCGAGTGGGTGAGGAAACAATTTGAGAAAAGCCATGAAGGTTAATGTGGTTAGAAGGGTTATCAGTATTACAGGTATTCCAGTCAATATTAAAGTCACCTAGGACAATGGTTTCTTGAGGATATGTAGTGGACAGCCAGCTGAGGATATTTTCAAGGAGGTTGATGTTATTACTTGGTGGAAGATAAGAGCATAGAATATGGATGGACTTACAAGTATTTAGTTGTAGTTTGGCAAAAAGAATTTCAGAGTTGGTGTCTGATGGAAGACAAGTGTTTAATGGTGTAAGTTGGAGCCCTGTTTTATATAGTAAGGCTATGCCCCCTCCCTTCTTGTTAGGGCAATCCACTCTGAAAATACTATATTCTGGAGGGGTGATATCGCAGTCCTGTACATATGGTTTTAGCCATGTCTCTGTAAGACATAAAATATCAAAGTTGTGTAATTGAAGTAGGGAATGAAGCTGAGTTGTTTTATTGTTAATACTACGTATGTTTAAATGAGCTAATAAGAGGGAGTTAGGAGAGTGTGTAGGGGTGTGCAGGGATGAGGAAGAAGGGCTGGTTGTGTAGGTAGTAGTGTTGTTGGTAGGGCCAGGGTTGGGATGAATGTCACCATCTAAAAGGAGGTGAAGGTGTAATCTGGAGGTGTGAATTAGTGTTAGATTTGGTAAGGTTTGTGGTTTCTTGATATGGTAGTGTTTGTAGTAAATATGGGTGACTTTGTGATATCTTGGGAAGAAATAATTGGATGTATATGTTATGTTTATGTGTTTTTGGGTAGGTGATAGAGCAGGAAGGGATGTTTGTTTTGAGGAGTGATGGAAGTTAGAGCAGTCAATGTGTTCATAGGCAGTAGAGATATAAATAAGGAAAAGGGAAGGGAGAATTGAAAACAGTAGTAGGGATATAAGCTAAGTAGATAAGGATGAAATAGGCATGATGCTAAGGATGTGGAGTATGGGAAGTAAGGAGTTGAGAGTGGAAGAATAAAGTAGAGGAGTGGTGAGGAAGTTGGAAGATGTTGGAGAGGGATGGAATGTGATTGGCTGGTAGGGAAGTGGGAGTAGTTAGAGAGGTATAAGGCTAGATGCACTGGAGGTAGGTGAAATTTGGGGGTAGGGTAGGGGAGCAGAGTGAGCCCGCAGGGTGAACGGAGCAGAAAGAGCCAAGCAAGGAAGAGAAAGACCAGCCTGTGAAAAACAATCAGTGGAAATGCTGACTGCTGGTTGCAAGTTAAGGTACAGCTAGGTGAAAGAGGTGATAAATGTAGAGATAGTCTGAGTAGGTTGGGACAGTAGTAGAATAATGGTGAAAAATGGAAGATTAAAGTAAGTCAAGGCAGAGTTAAGTAAGTAACAGTAGCTTTTAATGAAATAAGTAGTTACTTTAGTAAAATCAGTAGATAAAACGAGTTAACTGAGTATGGCAAACATGAGGGAGTTGGATAGATTTATAGGGAAGAGGGTGCCGTCTAGTGGGTAAAATGTGTAGTACACAATAACTCCTGGGAGGAAAGAAGTAATCTGATAGTAGGAGAGGCAAGTATGGAAGCCAAGTAAAGGCTACGGCAAAGGTGGGGGTGAGTAAAAAGTAGGAAAAGGTATGCCTGATGGCTATCCTGGAGAGGTAGGGATTTTAAATAGACCTAGTGTTTAGACAAATATACTGTTCAAAAAGCAGCGGACATACTTTCTTGCTTTCTTGAGGGGATGGATTCAAAGGATGGCCTCCATTCCTTATTATAGGAAAAGGCAGCAGGTATTATTGATTAGAAGGAATCCTGGTCATCAGATAGGACAGGTTCCAACCCTACTGGAGGACAGGCAGCTTGCCAGGCTGGGTAAAACAAGGGAGAAAGAAGACAAAGTAATAAATAAACCAAGTAGGACAGTTAAGCCAGATAAAAAACAAAAATACAAATAGTGCTATGCTGAGAACATTGAAACAGTTAAGGACTGACACACATTAGTATAAAAGAGTAGTAAACTATGAATAAAAAGCAAATAGACTTTTAAGCCAGCTCAGGTAAATTCTTAACATACAGTAAAAAATAGCTAAGGCAATTCCAGGCTAGAGTAAAGCAGTTAAGGTGTTTTCAAATTCACAACAGTAATGTGCCACTTTCTAAGCCCACTATTATGTCGTTCACAATCCAGGAATATTTAGTGAGAAGGGACGCCCCTAGTAAAATGCATAACTCTTCCAATTAGTACACCACCTTCCCAATAAACCCCGTTACTGAATAAAACCTGTTAAATAGTCACATATCCTCAGTTAAATAATGCAGAGGCTAATGAGGAATAAAAAGTAGGTGTAGCAATTAGGATAGTTAGTAGTTATGCTTGATAGGCATAAAGCAGTTCCATGTGGACCAAGCATACCCAAGAGGCACATTACTGCGAGAGTAATACCAGTATACTTGCGATGTGAATTAGTGAATACATCGGTGAAAAAAGAGGCAATGGAAAAACGAAAAATAAAATAAGGCTATAAAAACACAATGCAAGCTAGTGATATCCATTAGGATAACTGTACAGGCATCAATCAAATCAATTTACTACACACCATAACGTATTTAAGGAATAGTTAAAATAAGTTAAATAAGGCTAAAAATAAAAACTGTGAAAACTTGCAATATCAGTTTGGATAACTGTAAGGCATCAATCAAAATGAATTACTACACACCAGAATTCATGTAACCTAAGTTGCACCAGAGAGCACACATATAAGTAGCAGCAATTACATCGTATTAGTGTAAACAAGTACTCAACTTGCTATCCCTGCACTTTCAAAGGCAAAGAGCAGTTACATCATTAAACAGAACTCAAGTAGTATAAATGCAATAAGGCAAAAACAAGTACAATGGTAAATACAGTATAACAGAACACACACTTACAATAGTTGTAACTTCCGGGCTCCAGGGACACGCAACAGCCAGAAGAGGCAAGGATACAAAGATGGTGCCACAAGGGAGAGGGTGTATTTGATAGGTTCAGAAAGGATATGAGGTAAGGGAAGGAGGGGTATAAGGGTAACGGGAGGTACAGACCAGAAAAGGGAAATGAAAAGGTGTCTTGCAATAGAACGGAAAGCCACTTAAGTAGAGGGGGGAGGAGAGGAAGTGGGGAGGGGAGGTACAGAACAACCAAGGTGAAAAGAAAAACGAAAAAGAAAGAGGAGAAAGAAAAAAAAAGAAAAGAGAAGAAAAGTCAGCAAAGGGAAAATTAAGGTTAGAAGGTGATGAGACAAACACTAGGCAGAGTAGTGAAGCATAGGGAGGGAAAGAGAAATGGTGAGAAAAGAAGCAAGAGGACAGAGAAAGGGAATAGATAAGTAAGAAGTGAGTGAGGAAGAGAAGTAGGTGGTATGTGAAAACAGGGACAGAGCCAGGCAAGGAGGAGAAAGACCAGCCTGCGAAAAACAATCAGTGGAAATGCTGATTGCTGGTGGCAAGTTAATGTACAGGTAGGTGAAAGAGGTGCTAAATGTAGAGATAGTCTGAGTAGGCTGGGACAGCAGGAGGATAATGGTGAAAAACGGAAGATTAAAGTAAGTCAAGGCAGAGTTAAGTAAGTAACTGTAGCTTTTAATGAAATAAGTAGTTACTTTAGTAAAATCAGTAGATAAAAACGAGTTAACTGAGTATAGCAAACATGAGGGAGTTGGATAGATTTTTAGGGAAGAGGGTGTCATCTAGTGGGTAAATAACTCCTGGGAGGAAAGAAGTAAACTGATAGTAGCAGAGGCAAGTATGGAAGCCAAGTAAAGGCTACGAGAGGGGTTGGGGTGGTGGGGGTAAAAAGTAGGAAAAGGTATGGCTGCTGGCTATCCTGGAGAGGTAGGGATTTTAAATAGACCTAGTGTTTAGACAAATATACTGTTCAAAAAGCAGCGGACATACTTTCTTGCTTTCTTGAGGGGATGGATTCAAAGGATGGCCTCTATTCCTTATTATAGGAAAAGGCAGCAGGTATTATTGATTAGAAGGAATCCTGGTCATCAGATAGGACAGGTTCCAACCCTACTGGAGGACAGGCAGCTTGCCAGGCTGGGTAGAACAAGGGAGAAAGAAGACAAAGTAATAAATAAACCAAGTAGGACAGTTAAGCCAGATAAAAAATAAAAATACAAATAGTGCTATGCTGAGAACATTGAAACAGTTAAGGACTGACACACATTAGTATAAAAGAGTAGTAAACCATGGATAAAAAGCAAATAGACTTTTAAGCCAGCTCAGGTAAATTCTTAACATACAGTAGAAAATAGCTAAGGCAATTCCAGGCTAGAGTAAAGCAGTTAAGGTGTATTCCAGCTCACAACAGTAATGTGCCACTTTCTAAGCCCAGTATTATGTCATTCACAACCCAGGAATATTTAGTGAGAAAGGACGCCACTAGTAAAATGCATAACTCTTCCAATTAGTACACCACCTTCCCAATAAACCCCGTTACTGAACAAAACCTGTTAAATAGGCACATATCCTCAGTTAAATAATACAGAGGCTAATGAGGAATAAAAAGTAGGCTGGGAGAATAGCTTACATTTGAGAGATGCTAAGACCATTTACTTGTTTAGGAAGAGTGAACAGTCAGTCAGGCTAAACGCTGTGAAATTCAATGCAGAGACTGGAGAAATACAGTGTTTATGCAAGGCAGCCTCAGAAAAGCCTAAGGTAGACTTGAGGTTCCCTGTAAGTAAGCTAAGGCCCAGGACCAGTTAAATAGTTAGCGTGAATGAACAAACAGTCTAAAATGCTAAAAAATACACTTCCGGCATTGACGAGATAAAGCGTTTGTGCAAGGCAGTTTTTAAGTAAAAGCCCAGTTTTGGCTTAAGGTTTACTATATAAATGTAGCAATTAGGGTAATTAGTAGTTATGGGTGATAGGCATAAAGCAGTTCCATGTGGACCAAGCATACCCAAGAGTCACATTACTGTGAGAGTAATACCAGCATACTTGCGATGTGAGTTAGAGAATACATCGGTGAAAAAAGAAGCAATGGAAAAACGAATAATAAAATAAGGCTATAAAAACACAGTGCAAACTAGCGATATCCATTAGGATAACTGTATAAGCATCAATCAAATCAATTTACTACACACCATAACGTATTTAAGGAATAGTTAAAATAAGTTAAATAAGGCTAAAAATAAAAACTGTGAAAACTAGCAATATCCATTTGGATAACTGTAAGGCATCAATCAAATCGAATTACTACACACCAGAATTCATGTAACCTAAGTTGCACCAGAGAGCACACATATAAGTAGCAGCAATTACATTGTATTAGTGTAAATGACAAGTACTCAATTTGCTATCCCTGCACTTTCAAAGGCAAAGAGCAGTTACATCATTAAACAGAACTCAAGTAGTATAAACGCAATAAGGCAAAAACAAGTACAATGGTAAATACAGTATAACAGAACACACACTTACAATAGTTGTAACCTCCGGGCTCCAGGGACACGCAGCAGCCAGAAGAGGCAAGGTTTCAAAGATGGCACCACAAGGGAGAGGGTGTATTTGATAGGTTCAGAAAGGATATGAGGTAAGGGAAGGAGGGGTATAAGGGTAAGGGGAGGTACAGACCAGAAAAGGGAAATGAAAAGGTGTCTTGCAATAGAACGGAAAGCCACTTAAGTAGAGGGGGGGGGGAGAGGAAGTGGGGAGGGGAGGTACAGAACAACCAAGGTGAAAAGAAAAATGAAAAAGAAAGAGGAGAAAGAAAAAAAAGAAAAGAGAAGAAAAGTAAGCAAAGGTCAAATTAAGGTTAGAAGGTGATGAGACAAACACTAGGCAGAGTAGTGAAGCATAGGGAGGGAAAGAGAAATGGTGAGAAAAGAAGCAAGAGGACAGAGAAAGGGAATAGATAAGTAAGAAGTGAGTGAGGAAGAGAAGTAGGTGGTATGTGAAAACAGGGACAGAGCCAGGCAAGGAGGAGAAAGACCAGCCTGCGAAAAACAATCACTGGAAATGCTGATTGCTGGCAGCAAGTTAATGTACAGGTAGGTGAAAGAGGTGATAAATGTAGAGATAGTCTGAGTAGGCTGGGACAGCAGGAGGATAATGGTGAAAAACGGAAGATTAAAGTAAGTCAAGGCAGAGTTAAGTAAGTAACAGTAGCTTTTAATGAAATAAGTAGTTACTTTTGTAAAATCAGTAGATAAAAACGAGTTAACTGAGTATGGCAAACATGAGGGAGTTGGATAGATTTATAGGGAAGAGGGTGCCATCTAGTGGGTAAAACATGTAGTGCACAATAACTCCTGGGGGGAAAGAAGTAATCTGATAGTAGGAGAGGCAAGTATGGAAGCCAAGTAAAGGCTACGAGAGGGGTTGGGGTGGTGGGGCTAAAAAGTAGGAAAAGGTATGGCTGCTGGCTATCCTGGAGAGGTAGGGATTTTAAATAGACCTAGTGTTTAGACAAATATACTGTTCAAAAAGCAGCAGACATAGTTTCTTGCTTTCTTGAGGGGATGGATTCAAAGGATGGCCTCTATTCCTTATTATAGGAAAAGGCAGCAGGTATTATTGATTAGAAGGAATCCTGGTCATCAGATAGGACAGAATGCAACCCTACTGGAGGACAGGCAGCTTGCCAGGTTTCTTGCTTTCTTGAGCGGATGGATTCAAAGGATGGCCTCTATTCCTTATTATAGGAAAAGGCAGCAGGTATTATTAATTAGAATGAATCCTGTTCATCAGATAGGACAGGTTCCAACCCTACTGGAGGACAGGCAGCTTGCCAGGTTTCTTGCTTTCTTGGGGGATGGAGTCAAAGGATGGCCTCTATTCCTTATTATATGAAATGGCAACAGGTATTATTGATTAGAAGAAATCCTGGTCATCAGATAGGACAGGTTCCAACCCGACTGGAGGACATGCAGCTTGCCAGGAATAGATGTAACCTCCGGGACACGCAGCAGCCAGAAGAGGCAAGGATTCAAATTTGTTTAAAATTGGAAGCCACGCACTCTCCAGCCAAGACTGGAATAGCTGGTCAAGAGGAGAAGGTCAACACTTGCACTACACCACATGGAACATATAGCCATTCAGAACACACTCCAGCACTGCCTTTACATAAAAACACAAACCACACACCCACCTTCTTGGAGGCTCTCAATTAAAATGTACCCAAATAGCAGAGAACTCCAAGGCAGAAATGCACTTGGCCACAACACAACACCAATTATGAGACACATAGCTCTCCTAAACAGTGTGCCACTCAACCAAATCCCCTAAGGCAAAACAGCATGCCCAGTACACTAGTCATAAGTGACTCGACAGTGAGGCACACTGATGTCCCACTCACTAGGTTGAATAAGGAAAAAGTAACAGTCAGCTGCTTGTCAGGTTCCAGGATCCGCCATATAATGCACACACTCACGTCTCTCAACAACAGGTACAAATATGACTCTGTCATTGTACATGTGGGTGTGAATGACCTGAGACTTACCTCCTTGGACTACATGAAAAGAGACATGGAGGAACTGTTGGATTATGTAGCCCAGGTGGGTACAAACCTAGTCCTAAACAGCATCCTACCATCAACCAGAATGATACCACAGTACAAGCAGAAAATGATTGATTTCAACAATTGGCTAAGTTTCTGGTGTCATTCTAAGGGGATCCAGTATCTGTCTGCCTAGGATGACATAATTGACAGACCTCGATGCATTACCAGAGATGGCCTGCATCTGTCACCCCTGGGCTTCTGGATATTGGTCAAGCCTCTTGCCACCCCTATAGTGCTTTTTTTAAGTGGTGTTCCAAAGACCAAATTACCACTGTAACAGCTAAAAGCAAATGCAATCTGAGGGTCGTGCTGCTTAACTCTAGAAGTCTAAATCTCAAAATGCACTCACTTGAAGCACTCATTAAAATGGAGAACATCGACATTTGTGCTGTAACAGAGACCTGGTTCAAGACAGCAGAAAGCACCCCTGCACTACCAGGCTATAACTCATTCCACACCTTTTGGCTCCAGAACTTGGACTGAAGCTCCAAAGGCAGTGGTGTTTCCATATTCATGAAGGATGTGCACACCTCCAGACTGGTAGCCCAACATAATACATCAGAGATACTTCAGGTGCAGCTAACATTGGGTAAGACAGCGATTCAGGTCGCAGCCTGTTATAGGACCTCAATCATGTCCCAAGACCTTCACTCCACGTTCCTAAGCACCCTGGAGTATATTAGGGTGCAACCTAACACTCTCATACTGGGCAACTTTAACTATCCCTCCATTAACTGGGAAAACTACTCATGTACCAATACACTTGCCTAATGTTTCCTGAAATTCATTAATTCCAATACCCTGGAACAACTCATTCTTACCCCCACTAGAAGTAGCAACATCCTTGACCTGGTCATTACTAACATGGGTGATTGTTGCTCTACACCTCCCTGGTTAGATCCGACCACAAACTACTCACCTTGGAAGTCCACATCCCTCCCCCCCTGCAAAGGTAACCACTTTGAAAAACTTCTCCAAAGCTAACTTTGGGCTCCTAAGAACAGAGGTTGCTAACTTCACGGCACCCATGCAAATGGACAATAGTTGCATGACTGCTGAATCATACACCAATGCACTGTACGAATATGTGTACATATGCATGGATCTTGCCATGCCCAATAGAACCAAGACACTCTCCTCCAAAAAAAGGAAGCCAATCTGGTGGTCTCCTGCCATAAACAAACTCTACAACAGAAGGAGGAAACTGATGCAGAATAAGGTGAAGCCCCAAGACTGGAAAAACTCTCTTATCAGCCTCAACAAAAAGTTGAGATCCCTCATCAAATCCTCTAAAGCCAGCTATGAAAACAGAATTGCAGCAGATAGCAAAGACAACCACAAGGTCTTCTATAGTTATGTAAAGAAACTTCACGGCAATACCCAGATTTGCTCTGAGCTACTGCACAATGGTACATCCTATACCAAGCAAACAAATATTGCCACTATACTAGCCGACAGATTCTGTGCCAACTTTACCCTCCCCAAAGGACCAATCCCAATGCCAGTAGGTTGCCAGGCACCCAGTATTACTGCTACAAAGGTTAAAACAGCACTGTCCAAGGCCAAGAATACAGCTTCTGTGGGACCTGACAATATCCCTGGCTGTGTTCTACATGAACTACAGAGTGAAATGGCACCTCACCTGTGTACCCTGTTCAATCACAGCCTCACATCAGGCTTTGTCCCTACCGAATGGTGCACTGCTATAGTCATCCCTCTCCACAAAGGATGAGTGAATACAGACCCTGGGAACTATCGCCCCATTAGCCTGACAAGTCCGATATGCAAAGCTATGGAATGCATCATCGTGGACCTAATAAACAAGGATATAGGGAATCTCCAAACTCTGGATCCCACACAGTTTGTTTTTGTGAAGGGTAGATCATGCCTGCTCAACTTGGTCGACTTCTTTGAGTCAGTCACCAGTGCTGTGGATGAAGGCAAGGTGGTTCATACAGCCTACCTTGATCTGGCCAAGGCCTTTGATACCATTTCCCACTCAGGAATCATAGAAAAACTCACTAAGCTAGGCATCAACCCCTATATCACTAGGTGGGTCACAAACTGGTTCACCGATAGAACCCACAATGTCAGACTGCCGACCAGTCATGACTGGAGTCCCACAGGGATCAGTCCTGGGTCCTCTCCTGTTTGGTATCTACTTCTCAGAAGTCCAGGCCAAAGTGAAAGGACTCTGGCTGACAAAGTTCACAGATGATTGCAAGTTGGGAGCCATTATTAACTCATTATGTTGATCTCATACAGAAAAGCATTACTGATACCAACGACTGGTGTCAGAACCATGGCCTTAAGCTCAATGCCAAAAACTGTGTTATCATCCCCTTTGGGAAAAACTCATTTCCCATGAACTACTACATCAATGGTAGTCCACTGAACACAGAAGGCATATCAAAACAATCCTGTCTTGGTTTGTGATTTTTTGTGGAGTTGACTGGTAAGAGCAGTTTTATTTGAATTTATATTGCATTTGTTATCACTGTTTTAACTGTTTGTATGAAGGAAGAGACTGCTTATTAACAAGCTTTACTTTGATTCATATTTTGTTGTTTTACCTTTAGTTTCACTTTTGGTTGTGAGAAAGGGATAGGTTTTGCACAGGCAAGCTCTAGCCACCACAAGGGGCCTAGACAGCTATAAATTTACACAGACTGTAGAGAGGAAAATTCTGAGCATATAAAAACAATCCTGTCTTGGTTTGTGATTTGCTGTGGAGGTGACTGGTAAGAGAAGTTTTATTTATTTTTACTGTTAAATGGAGGTGCAACTGTGAGCTATAGTGAACAGATGCTGCTGCACCAAGAAAGGTGCTAAAACCAGATGAAAAAGCAAACAATATGAAAAAATCAGGCTCCGATGGTCAATAAAGGCAATGAAGGCACAAGAAAAAGGAAACTTCCACAGAATTAGCTTACCACACTTTACTGAACTCTTTCATCAAACGACTTCATCAGAAACACATTAAAACACCAAAACTATGTCCCTTAAATACAAGAACTCAAATCAATCAATTAATCAATTGGCATAAAATTTAAAAACACATAACCACATAAAAACAACAACAATAACTTAACAATGATTTAAATATATAATTAAATTAATATCTTTGTTAAGACCAAGTTTTCTATATTTTAAAAAACACTTGATATTAATAGTCTTGTTTAACCCTTTATGTGGTTATGTGTTTTTAAATTTTATGCTAATTGATTAATTGATTGATTTGAGTTCTTGTATTTAAGGGACGTAGTTTTGTTGTTTTAATGTGTTTCTGATGAAGTCTTCAGATGAAAGTGTTCAATAAAGTGTGGTACGCTATTTCTGTGGAAGTTTCCTTTTTCTTGTGCCTTCATTGCCTTTATTGACCATTGGAGCCTGATTTTTTGGTATTGTTTGCTTTCTCATCTAGTTTTAACACCTTTCTTGATCGTTGATTCCTTTATTGGTGCTTTTCTGATGGCCGAGGCAGCAGTGGATCCACTCATGGAATTATCACTGCACTCTATCCCGTCAGGTAAGGATGCTGGGACTATACAGGTTTTATTAGCGACAATGTGTGACATTCAAAATTCGCTTAACTTTCTGGTCTCCAAATTTCAAGGTAATGTGAACACAGCCAATATTTCCAATTCTATTAGTTCCGATGAAGAACAAAGAACTGTTATAGACTTGGAAATTGATTGTTCCCCTGGTGAACAAAGTAAAAGTAAACGAGGGTCTAAACCAAGTGTTTTTCATAATAACATCAGGTCTATCTTGGAGACCAATTATGACCCTTTTGTGAAAGCAGACTATAAGGTTACTAAGGTTAAAACTGAAGAATTCCATGGCAAATGTGAAAATCTAGGAAAATTATTAAAAAGATATTGGTCTTTTGATTTGGAGAACTGTTATTTTGAAAGGTGTTTAGAACTGGAGATTGTCCCAAAAGGGTTAAGATTTTTTAAATGCCCTAACGGGGTAACTGCTGATGATCCTATTTTTGGTACTTTGCTTTTTTTAACAATGCAGGTCTGCAGTTGTTAAAACTACTTATTGAGACTAATTCTAATAAAATGCTGCAGTTAAAAGATAACATTTTGAAGGCTAATGCTGAGGTTAATGCTCTGCTGATAGACTTTGGGTCTGATGATGTGTATCAACAATTGATTACTGATATTGAGCAGCATATAAATGAAGTTACCATTCATAAGCATAATAAGCTTTTGCGTGATGTTATTGCTTATGAGAATAACTGCGCCTATGAACATTTTGATTCTAATCAAATGCGTTCTGAAAAAAAAGGGCAAGAAAGGATTTTTTAAGGGAAAGTTTGGTCAGCCTAAGACTTTTTTTTAACAAGTTTAAACCTTCCAAAAATGATTCTTTTGTTAGATCTGTTAAACCCTCTGCTCCTTTAAATAAAATTTTTTCAACTGAAACTGACTGGCAACCAAGTTCCAGTGAACTAGAGGAAGCTTCTTCTTCTTTTACAAATGGTGTTGGTGGAAATCAGCATTCACTGGAGGTTGCCAGCAATGGAACTAGACCTAAGTCTTTTTTATCAAAAAAGGGCATCAGAATGAAGAGAACCATGACCACGAGGAGCAGAATGCTAACTGGCTCCAGTTCATCAGAGGACAAACAATAAGGACTCAAACAGACATTTTTGACATTATGAATTTATCTGATGTTCAGTTAACTTACAGTGAACAGTATATTTTAAGGTATGGTTTAAATTGTATTCCTACTAAGAGGGCCGAATTTACTAAAACACTTATAGACTTAAAAAAATATACCCGTAGTTTGAACCTTCAGTATTTAATGTATAACATACCAAAATCATGTGAGGTTTTTATTAAACCTTCTACTGTTACCCCTGCTTTGAATTAAGGTTTTTGAGGAGGTTTGCCTGCAAGAGCTTTTGGATTTTTTGGCCACCAAGGGGAAATGGGTTGACAATCTAACCCCTGGTGAACGGAAAGCTCTAGGTGAACTCTGAAAAAAATCTAACCTCAGGTTTATGAAAAGTTACAAAGGTGGCAATGTTTTTATAAATGTAAATACAAAAAGAATATGTTAAAATTGTTGAATAACATTGAAGAATATGAAAAAAGATATCTCTCTGACATTCATCGTAGTTATCAAAAAATTTATTCTTTTTTATATGATGCTTTAATGTCTGGTGATATGGATTTAATAATGTGTGAATTTTGTGCGGTTGACAAACCAAAGGTTGGTGTTTTGTTTGGTATTTCCAAAATCCATAAGGACTTGGTTAATCTCCCTTTTAGACTGATTGTCTCTTCTCTGCACTCTATTACAGAGGGGATAGCTTTAGTATTTGATGCCTTACTGAATCCATTGGTACAGAATTTAAGGTCCTATCTAAGACTCCTGGGATTTTTTAAATAACTTAAGGGAGCTTTTTGTGACCTTTAAATTTGATGCAGCTAGACACATTATGTTTACCATCGATGTTGTCTCATTATTTACTTGTATCCCCCATGATGATGGGGTTGAAGCAGTTTGGGATTTTTTTAACCAATCATTCTGAAATTAATGCAGTTACAATCACCTTAGTTTGTAACTTAGTAGATATTATTTTGAACAATAATTTCTTTTTATTTGATCAGGTATATTATAGGCAAAAATGAGGTGTTGCTATGGGATCAGCAGCTGCCCCCACCTATGCCAATATAGTCATGGCCTGATGGGAAACTAATGTCCTACTGAACTTGGAGAGGCAATATAATATACATTTTTACTCTAGGTTTGTGGACAATCTTTTTTTCATTATTAAGGCACACAGGTAACAGCAGACTTTTTTGACTGATATTAATAGGTTATCTGATTTGCTAAAAATTTTGCTAGGTAGTGGTGGTGAACATGTTTATTTTCTTGACGTATCCCTTAGGTGGGATGACCATGAAAATTTTTTCCAAAGTTGAATTGTTCGCAAAAAGACTTTTACGAATGGGTATTTACATCACAATAGTAATCACCCAAAACACATTAAGAAGAATGTCCTAAAAGGGTAGTATATCAGAGCTTATTGTATGACAACTAGTTACAGTGATTTACTGGAAGAGTTTCAACTGATCACGGAGATGTTTGTTGATAGGGAATATGATAAAAAATGTTTAGAAAATTTGGGATATGATATCCTAAACAAACGGAATGGTTCATATCCAGCTATATTGAGGGCTCCTTTAGAGACTTTGGTGAAACTTGGTAAAGAGAGCATTCCTGCTGGTGGCAATTGTGGTGCTGTCTGCTCTCTTGATATGACAGTGGATAGTTGGGGGATTAAGCATATTGCGGAAAACAATTGGAAAGTTTTAGAATGGAATTTAGACTTGGTGAAGATTTTGGGGAAAAACCCAAGTTTGTTTATAGGAACAGCTCCAATTTTAAAAAAATTGCTCGAAAATGATTGCCTGGTTGATAAGGGTAATTGGCATCAAATTAAAAAAAGAGGTATGCACAAGTGTTAACAGTGTAACTTTTGTAGGTACATTCATGAAGGTTCCTATGTTTTATTAGTATATATGAAATTAACTTTTGAAATTCCCGGTTATGTTAACTGTCGAACCAAGGGGGTGGTTTACATTAGCTCTTGTAGTGGCTGCTCGGCGTTTTACATTGGTATGACCACCTCGTACATTACGGGAACATATTAGGGAGCATATATATAGTATCAAAACTAGAGATTTGAAAAATGCCCTATGTAAACACCCCTCTGAATGTGTGAAATATAAGAAATTTATTTTTATTGTATTGGAAGTTGTTAATAGTGATTTGAGAGATGGAGATTTTAAAAATTTTTTGGAACAAAGGGAAACTGTGTGGCAAATCAAACTTGGGACTGATAAAAAATCTGGTTAAACGAGGCTATTAATATCATGTGCTTTCTAAAATATAGAAAACTTGGTCTTAACAAAGATATTAATTTAATTAGATATTTAAATCATTGTTATGTTATTGTTATTATTTTTATGTGGTTATGTGTTTTAAATTTTATGCTAATTGATTAATTGATTGATTTGAGTTCTTGTATTTAAGGGATATAGTTTTGGTGTTTTAATGTGTTTCTGATGAAGTCTTTTGATGAAAGCGTTCAATAAAGTGTGGTACGCTAATTCTGTGGAAGTTTCCTTTTTCTTGTGCCTTCATTGCCTTTATTAACCATCAGAGCCTGATTTTTTGGTATAGAAGCTACTGCATGCCTTCGCGTGTGACGTGAAGAAATTACAACTTCTGGCTGGCTGGTAGAACTTATATGGTCAGAACAACTTTATTGTATTTTATTATTTAGTTGGGTATTGCTGGTATAATTTTTGTCATAGAAGTTGATGTAAGTTCCTTTGATTTCTTTGCTTCTGACTTTGTGTAATTTTTTTCCTTTGCAATATTTTATTCAATTAAAGCTGAATATGGATTCTGTAAAATGAGTATTGCAATTAACGATTTGCTAATGCACAATTATCTTGTACAGTGTAATAAATGCTATGCATATTTTAAGGTAACAGCTGATAACACTGGTGATCTTTGTTCCTCATGTCAAAAGTTGGATGATTTGCTTACCATTGTTAGAAGCAAATCTCGACTTAATGATGATGATTGCACATGTGCAGTTGGCATGGCTTGGAGAACTTTTGTATCATTTGGCTTTTTGGCATGAAGTCTTTATGGATGGCACAGTGGTGCAGCGGTAGTGTTGTCGCCTCACAGCAAGAGGTTCTCTGGTTCAGTTCTCAGCTGGGGTGCCTTCTGTGCGGAGTCTGCATGTCATCCCTGTGTTCGTGTGGGTCTTCTCCAGGTGCTCTGGTTTTCTCCCACATTACAAAGACATGCATCTGGAGCTTTTCTCACTGGGCCTCCTCTGAAAATTGCCTTCGTTCCAAGTCAGACTTTCCTGGTTAACAAATATTAAAATAAAATAAATTAAAAAATCATATATTGATGACTGGGCTGATGAACTAAATAATGTTAGGCATAGAACAGATTTAGGAAATGATGCATCTATTTTCTGCAAAGAACATTCAACTCCTATGAAACACAATGAGACCTCTGAGAACTATGGAATTGTGGATGCAAGTGCTCAGCAATCTGAGGATCCAGTTTGTTTAGAAGGAAACAAAAAAAGAAAGAAAGGAAGAAGTTCTCAACAAATAACAAGGAAGAAAAATAAACTGACTAATGACTGTAAAGGAAAAAGAATATGTAGTAAAAAGGATTCTGCTTTTTTATATAACACACTGGTGACAGGGAATGAAGATATCTGTCTATCAGAAAACCCTCAGTCTACAGAAAAAGGCATCACCTTTCCAATTGAAAAAAATAGAAAAAAGAGGCAAGGGGCAGGTGAAAAGGAAGAAATCAAAACTAAACGTGGAAGGATTGAAGAACATTACTGTAAGAAAAAAGAAGAGAAAGACAGATGTTGACTACATGGCTCAAGCTTTGGATTTACAATGCCAGCTGGATGAGAATTTAATACGCAATGAAAACAGTGGAATTAAAAGGACTAATAGTGATAAAGATTTATCCTTTGTAACAATTGATAGAGTAGAAATTACTGTATTAGAAGCTGAAGATTCTTCAGAGATGGTCAGCAAAGATATTCTTGTAATTGAAGATTCAGTTAATAGAGGAAGTGATACTTATATTTGCAGAGATGATAATGAACATCGAGTAGTGTTATGCTTGCCAGGAGCAAAAATAGAAGATGTGAAACAAGCCTTGGAATGCTTTACTGTAAGGAAGTATGGATCTGTTTTTATTCATGTTGGTACAAATGATGTCACCAACAAAGATTCTCGGACTGTTAGTCGGGAATTGACAGCTCTCCTAGATAGTATAGCTTGTACTGGTATTAGGACATATTTTTCACAAATCACCTATAGAAGAGATAGGTCACTGTGAATGAAAAGATTTTTTGGATAAACACCTACATGGAAAAAAGTCCTGTTTTAAAAAATGGAAACGTGTAGAGCATCCAAGCCTTCTTTTCGGCACACGTGTTCAGACAAGATGGTGTGCATTTGTCTAGATCAAGGAAGAGAATTTTTACAGCAGATATTTTGCAATATTTGACCAACACTAGCCAGGATTTTTGCCAGGTCAAAAATGTAACAGTTCACAGATAGCAACATTTGATGCATCTCTGATGGTTGTTAATGCTAGGAGCATTAATAATAACATTTTTTATTAGAAAAATTGCTATGTTTCCACATGATTGATGTTGTTATAGTTTGTGAAACATGGTTAAAGAGCAATGACTGGAAACCAGTTCTGTCAAGGTATAAATGTTTTTACTGTAACAGACATTCTAACAAAAAATCAGGTGGAAGTGTTATGATAGGGATTAAAGATAGCTATGAGACTTGTGATTATTACATGTTCAATGATAACATCAATACTATAGACTGTGTAATTGTGACAATAAAGACAACCCTGGAACATATAACAACTGTTGGAGTGTACAGACCACCAAAGTCAAGTGCAGATGACCTAGAGGAATTCATATATTTTTTACACAGGAAGGAAGAATAATATTAGCTGGGGACTTAAATTTACCAGAAACAGACTGGAATAATATTGATTCAACAACATTAGTAAATAAATTATTCACAGAGTATATTCAGGAACAACAAATGCTTCAGATTGTAAAAAACCCTACAGGGGACCGAATATACTAGATATTGTTTGTGTTCCCAAAGAAATTACTGTAACGTCAAGTCAAGTTTTACCACCATTGATGTGCAGTGATCATGGGGTCATAAAGGTTAATTTGTTGCTAGATAATTCTGCCAAACTGAAATCTAAGTCAATGCACAAAAGGTTAATTACAGATTATAGGGAAGCAAAACAGTTACTATATGAAACTAACTGGAGTGAGGAGTTCAGTAGAAAAACTGCAGATGGAATGTGAAAAGTTTTGAAAGAGAAATTGTTTGAGTGCAAAAAGTAAAAAAAAAAAATTTAACATCAGGATCTAGGCACGCAACATCAGGGGGGTATATTTCCATAAGAACAAGATACCTGATTAAGGTGAGAGACAAAAAATATAAGAAATGGAAGAGAGGTCGAACTGCAAGTTTGAAAACTGAAATAAGCAAGCTGGACAAACAGATTGAGCATAGTGTTAGGCAAGATCAAGAAAATTTTGAAGAAAATTTATATAAAGATATTGAGCATAATAGGAAACCTTTTTATAGATAAGACGTGGAAGGAGTAAAGATGCACAAATTGATAAAATGTGCTCAGATTCTAAAATTTATTCTCAGTCACAACAGATTATAGATATATTTACAAAATCTTATGCAAAACAGTTTGGCTCCACAAAAGGGGTGGTAAGTTGTCCTAGTGACATTCAGGTAACCCCAGATACTGGAATCAAATTAGATTATATTGAAAAAGAGCTATGCAAACTGGATCCAAACAAAGTGCAGGGAGGAGACGGAATAAGTAACAATGACCTGAGAACACTTAAGCAAGAACTTACACTGCCATTACATTTATTATTCACTAGGTCATATAAGTATGGGGAGATTTCTCAAGATTGGAGACATGCACTTATTGAACCTGTCTTTAAGGGCATGGAGAGTAGGACAAACCCAAAATCATATAGACCCTTAAGTCTACTTTCATGTTGGGGAAAAATAATGGAGAAGGTAATACTGGATAAGTTATTGTCAGAACTGGATAAGCTGGGACTTGAAACCATATATCAGCATGCATATGTTGAAAATAGATATATTGCCACCTGTAACATGATGTTCTATAACAATATAATAACAGCTATGAATGAAAAATTGTGCTGTGATGTGATTTATATAGATTTAACTTCAGCATTTGACAGGTCATGCACAAAACATTGATCAATAAATTAGTACAACTAGGTATTGATGTACTGTTGATAAGATGGATAGCTGCATGGCTTACAAATAGGACATGGCAAGTATCACACACCAACTGGACAGGTGAAATCCTTGGTTACAGTCCAGGTGTCCCACAGGGCTCTGTAGTAGGACCTTACTTGTTTAGATTGTATCTTTCAGACCTTACTTTTTCATCTGAGGTGTTCTACAGTCTGTATACTGATGACCTGAAATTGGGTAAACTGATTACAAGTGTTACAGATAAGGCATGTCTGCAAAATAATTTGACTAAATTGACCATTTGGGCACAGGAGAATAATATGTTGATAAATACATCAAACACTAAGCATATGAGATTTGGGAGACATAAACTGAAAGGTGAATATTTAATACAGCACACAGTAATTGAAACTTTAGACTCATTTAAGGACCTGGGTATATGGGTAGATACAGCTATGAGTTTTTCTAATCATATCGACCAATTGGCTAATGATAGTTATAGAACTATGGGTTGTATAAAAAGATTTATAAAGTCTAGGAAATTCAACATAATGAAGTCATTGTTTGTTAGTTACATTAGACCCAAACTTGAGTATGGAATAACAATATGGAAACCCTATAAGAAAACAAGCATGAATAAACTGGAAAGAGTACAGCGGAAATATACTAAGGGCATCCATGGATGTGAAAATCTAAGTTATTATGAAAGACGAAAATATCTGAACTTGTGCAGTATCTCTTACAGATATTTAAGAGGAGATCTTATTCAGGTATATACATAATTTAGGGACAACTACCTCTGGGAATGTTTGGGGTTATCAAAAAGCAGAAGAGAATCATCAGATAACCTATGTAGAAGATTCTATAGGAATGAGAACTGTACTAATTGGTTCTCTGACAGAGTTGCTGATGCTTGGAACAGACTACCAAATTACATTAAAGCAAGTACTAGTTTAGATATTTTAAGAACAGCCTAGACATTTATTATGGGAACAAGTGTTTTGGCATATTGGCAAGCTAGAAGGGCTTTAATGCCCATGCTTGAAACATTAGTATGTATGTATGTATGTATGTATGTATTTACGTATGTATAAGAGATATGGGAACACAGGTTGACAGCAACCTCTCTTTTGACCACCACACTGCCACTGTGGTCAGAAAGTCCTTCTATGTGGCACATCTCATTATTAAGGGTTTTGCATCCAGGAAGAAAGAGGTCATTGACTCCCTCTACTCTTCCCTCATTAGGCCAGTCATCGAGTACAATGTCCCATTTGGCATTTACCTTACTAGACACCCGCAACTACTGGAGAGGCCACAAAAGTATCTCACAAAGAGGATCCTAGGCCTTAAACACTTGTCCTATATGGAAAGACTCAAAAAACTCCAACTATTCTCTGTCTCATAGCCCAGAGACTGCCCATACTATGGAATAGACTTCCCACACATGTCAAACAGAGCACCTCACTGGCCCTCTTCAAGAGAAATCTTGATGATTGGAAGGGAAATAGAAAATTCACTCCGGGGATCACTCCAGTGGTGCTACTCAACAGAGGCACTGGAAACTAAGGTCAGATGGCACAATGACAGAGTAATCCTATGGGCTAGGCTTGCATAGGCTCCAGGGCTATTAGCCTAGGACACACCTATGAACCTATGGACCTAGGTAGTCCAGATTCTGAGGGAGGAAGGCCAGGGAGACCTGAGGTGGGGGCCTACAGCCCAGATGAGTACTAGTACAGTAGGAGGCTGACACCACAACAGTCCATGTAGATAGCCTATGAACAAGCAGTAATAGGTACAACAGCTACATGCAGTGCAACACCTCATAGCACATGAAGCAAGTAGCATACAACATCAGGAGCAGGTGGGAAATGCATGCTGTATTGCCAGTATGTTGCCAATACTCACAGACATAATGTGCTGATAGATGGCGGGGGTATAATGTGGGTGTTAAAGGTAGATAGTGCTGGAAAAAGTGGATGTGCAGGGACTGTGCATAACGGTGAGCAATGTATGCAGTCCTGTGATGTGTTCGCCTGTTAATGTCTTTCAGGTGGGATGTACAGATGATGCAACCCAGCCTTCTCAGAAGCTGAGACTGCTGCAATTGTCGATGACCTGAGACTCCATCACCGGGTGCTGTTTTGAAGGAGCATCCATAACCAGCAACAACACACTGCTCTGTGGGCAGACCTGGTAGCAACAGTGAATAATGTAAGCCACCAGGACATGAGCTACTAACAGGTCTGACACCATGCTATTGACCTCCTACACCATGCATGGCAAAGGGCTACAGCTGTGGCTAGGGACCATGCTGGCACTGGTGGAGGGCCTGCTACATAACCACCACTCTCAGCCACAGAGGAGTTTCTGGCAAATCTGGCGTCAGCCACCAGATCACAGGAAGCCATCAGTACATATGTCGTGGAGGTGGGAAGCAAAGAGTTCACAGCCAAGGAGCATCCAGGTAAGCCTCCAGTGGTCATCATGTTAATACTGTAGCCTTCATACTGGCAGCCTCTGCATACCTGTATGCATATGTCAGGTTAATCTGCATTTGTGGTTGGGGTTTTGTAATGCACACATGTGCACACATATTGTGAATGTCAGCAATCTGGGTACTATCGCAACTTGTACTTTACATGTTGATACATGCACATATTATCCTGTACCATTGCCATATGTGTGTGTGTGCTGACAATACCTCACCCCCACAACTCCATAGGTACCTCTGGTGTGGCTGGGAAACATCAGTCTGTAGCCAGTGAGTGCGGAACTGTCCTGTTATGGCTCACCTTTACCCTAGGCATGTTAAGGGCTGCCATTTCAACATGCACACAACTGTTAAGTGTAGCCATATGTGCATGTGAAGTTGTGGTAGAGTTCACTGCAGTGCACCACACTGGTAATCACAGTAGCATATTTGCAGGATCTGTAACATATTAGCACGTAATTTTTTATAGGTGTAGCCACTGTGCTATACAGGGGTGCATTACTATTGTGTACATGGGTGCACTGTGTGTTAGGTGAAGGCCCATCACATACTCCAACTTGTCACGTACCTCACAGGTGTATAGTACTAGCAACATTAAGTGGACATAGCTGCACTGCATGTTGTTGAGGGCCTGTTCAGAGTGTGTCTGTTGTGGTCTGATTGTGTGCTGTGCATGGCATCAGTCAGAAGGTGTGGTCTATATAATGCCTTTGTGATACCTCACCTGTGTGTGTGTGTGTGTGTGTGTGTGTGTGTGTGTGTGTGTGTGTGTGTGTGTGTGTGTGTGTGTGTGTGTGTAACATTATAGTGCAGGAATTAATGTAGTCATGTTGTCTTCCTCTCACAGGTGACCATAGGTGTTGGAGTGCCCCCCCTCACAACCTGATGTCAGTGTCTGATCGGACTCTGATGATGATGGTGGCCATTGTGAGGCACAGGTGGGGTTGATGGAGCTGAATGTGTCCCACTGGTTGACATCCCACTTCCACCTCCAATGTCTCCACACACAGTCAGTATGCCCACACATATCCAGTCCCCAGCAGCCACAGATATTGGGCAGTCGGAGGGTGGTGGCATTGAACAAGGTAGTGTGGCGACTATGGCATCAGTGACTGTAGACAGTAGCCATAGCCAGAGTGCTGGCAAGGTCCCACATAGGCAGATTGACAGGGGTGCTCAAAGGGGGGACTGCTGACCATCCAGCCCCTGTCAGAGGTGTCACAGCACATGTTATCCAATGCATGTGTCGGTCCGTAATGGAGGCGCAGGAATATTGTGAACGGTACACCAGATGGATGCTCAGGGTTATGGATGCAATACTGCCTGGCATGCATGACACCCTCCACGGCATGGGTGATGCCTTACTCCATTTTGCTGATGTAGTGGATAGATGGTGGGGTGAGACATTGTCAGTCCTTAACCTGTTGTCCCTGTCATTGCTTGACACACTTTGGACACCTGGGACAGATGTTGTTTTTGACATCCACTCAACCTTGATGCAGTTGATGAGGGTCTACATGGTACTCTGACATTTTTGGGGAGTGCATTCCTGACACAGGGCAGCCTCTGGGAGACAAACCTGTCTCTCCAGCTGTTTTTTTTTTTTTGCTGTGTCATATGTGATTCAAGCCTGTCATGCCGATAATGCACACCCAGTTATACTGACATATATGGGGCAGCTGTTGAAATGCTGAGCACAACATTGCCATCTAGGCATGCCACAGCCCACCATACCAAGTGGGGCAGTACTGATTCAAGGCTGTCTGCATGGCGCAGGTGTTGAAGCCCATGGATAACCTTTGTGAATGTTAGCAAAGCCTTACTGTTTGGTGCAGATGTCTGCATAGGTACATACTAGACCAGTCAAGTTGCTAATATCTTGTATTGACTGAAAACTATACAGAGGTAATGTCCACCTTTTGTTTGGATGCAGTCCCTTTACCTATGTGATGATCCATGCCCAAGCCCTTTCTGACCACTGCTACTACTTCATGTGTGAATGCAAAACTGTTATCAACCTGAGTAGGCAGATCTGTCAATGCAGTTTGTGAGTTTATGGAGTTGTTGTTGATGTGAGAAATAGTGAGTTCATGTCCTCACCATATGGTACAATGGTCCTGTTTTCTGCTTTCATCTGGAGGCTAAGACATGGCCACCATTCCATACCCACTGTATGACCCTATTGCAATGTGTTAACATCAGTTTGTGGGTCAATGACAGACAACACACTACTCACGGTTGCCACAGCTTCAGGAGCTACCTACATATGTGGGAGGTGGCAGTTCACATGCATGCCTTCATACATGTGGGTCATTGTGAGTGGAAGCTACTCACAAGGTGTACACATGTCTGCATATTGCACACAAATAGACATCACAGTGTAGGATTGCCACCTTATCAAATGTGAAATGTGGAACACATCTTGTTGTAGTAGTGTGACACTTGTCAGGACATACCATAATCCATGGCAAGTGCACCAGACAGGACTTCCCTTTGTTTGCCAGTATGACTGCTTCTTTGTGTCACATCACCATAATATATGCTATTTCTCATACCAGTAAGGTGCTTTTGATGTAAAGCAACTGCCTTATGCAGGTAGTACACAACCTTATAAGATATTTGTTGTCCTAAACTCTGGGGACCTCTGTATTGTTTGTGTTATTGTCACAGGTCTCACCTGGCTACACATGGACTGCAACCTGCAGAGTGGGACAGGTGGTGGCCATAACCTCCACCTCTACAGATGTCTTCAGAATGTCCTCCTGTTTGCCACATATTTCTGTTCTGTTTGGCATAACATTGTGGTTTCCTTTCAAAGTTGTGTGAATTCATTAAAGACTGATGTTACACAATACTGACAGATATTTTCCTGTCAGACGTCATACCCTTCAGAAAATGCATGCAAATACACAACTTGTTATGCTATCTCCTGTGTATGTTTGCCAGAGCAATATTTAAAAATTGACCCTAATATGTGTGTTTTGTCCTACTTTTCTGCATGGCTTTCTCCAGATGGCTTTCTGTAAGTGGTCGAGAGGTAAGTTTGTGGCCATAACACAGGCGCACTGTTACAAGGGGATATACATATGTACAGACACACACACAAGAACACTCATGAACCACCCCTGTTGATAGTAGATCCCCTACCTGGCTAATTTTACATAAGGTTGTACAGTTTTGCAGTGTCTGCCATTACTACTCTGGAGTTAACAGGGTGGCACAGGCACACAATATGGTATAGGCATTGCACACACACAGGCAAGACAGCCATGCTACTACAGAGGATATGCATACACAGGCACACACTCACACAGTCGCCAGTATTGAAATTACAACACCTACTTATCTAGTTGTATGTACTATAATACTATGTCCTTAATGCATAAGCCATGGAGCTGATATGCCTGGCACATACCTCTCAACCTGTTAGAACAATACATGTAGACAAAGCTTTACATAATGGGGTGATACAGGCCCACAAATAGGGACAGGTTTTACATATTCCTCTTACAAACATAGATAACTGATAGAGGGACCAGTTTAGTATTACCATTACTTTTGTGAAGGGTATGAAGTCTGACACTCAGATATCTGTCATTATTGTCTGACTTCAGCTTTTAATGCTTTGCCAATGATTGGCCAGGAAACCATATGTATATGAGCCAGTCATCTGGACATTTTGCAAAACTGTATACATGTGAGAGGTATGGCCTGCAGTGTGTGAAACAGTGCATCTAAGGTTGATGCCATCAACAGGCCATGTCAATTAATGCCATGGGGGTGTCAGGAGGAAGCCTCAGAATGGTATCACACAAACATGCAATGGGGATGTCAGGAGGGCAAAACAAGCCTCAAAATGGTATAACCAACCCACACACAGGACATGCTTCACACACACTCACACACACACACACACACACACACACACACACACACACACACAGTTGGCAGTCTTAAGATGAGAACCTCTACCTATCTAGTTTATTGTACTATAGTGCTACATAATTATAATGTGCGGTACAGAGCTTATATGCCTGTAAAGTGTCCAATGCTGTATATAAGGTGGATGACATCAGCAGGCCCTGTAAAGTAGGGTAATGGGTGGTTTACAGGGTGGAACAGGCTTAAAAATGGTTTAACCTACAAACAGACAGACAGACACACACACACACACACACACACACACACACACACACACACACACACACACACACACACACACACACACACACACACACAGTTGCCAGTGCTGAGGTTAGAACTTCTATCTATCTAGTTGTGTGTACTACAGGGTTATGTACTTATCACATGTGCCATGGAGGTTATATGCCTGGGGATTGTCCAGCGGTGGTTCTAAGGTGAATGACATCAGCAGACCTTGTAAGGTAGGGCAATGATTGGCTGATGAACCAGTGTAAACAGTCCAGCACCTCAGTGATATACTGGCTGCGGGATCTCCTGGCTGCGTGCTAGTCTTATTAACTGAGTATTTTCCTGGGGTGGATACAGAGTGCATTGGACTGAGCAGAGTTTTCCATAATATGTGTGGTTTATTCTACATAGCACTGTGATTTCTTGGTATGTCAGTGGCAGATCAGTATAGAGTAATGTGAGGGAGCACTGACAGACATTTGTTTCCTCACTCCATACACTGCAGGGAACTAAGTTATAGCAGAAATTGTTCTAGTGTGTACATTCTACATTTGTCTGGCCAGTGTTTCCCATTCCCCTTATATGTCGCTCTTTGCCCTTCTGTAGTCCGGTCACAACCCTTATCCACAGTTTCTGCTGTTATGTATTTGTAGTTATGGTGTGAGTGGGGTAGAAGTCGTAACATCATATACAGGGTTACAGACTTCACACCTCTGACTGTACCTGGGTAGCAGATTGTCAGTCATTGTGCCCCATACATCTGTGGTCCGCAGATGGTTTGTATTGCACTGTTATTATAAGGCTACATGTTGGCTGTAGCTGTCAAACTCTTACAGACTGACATCTGTACAGGCCCATATATAACAGTCAAATACAGACCCAGACATGGTGGGCAGGGTGTTAATAGTGCTGTTCCAAATGTAGACAGTTGGTAGAAATGGTTTTGTATTAGCTTGCATTTTCTTATGGATATGACATCTGCATCTCAACTGTCTGTCATTGATGTTTTCACATCAACCTTGACTGGTTTGTAAATAGTTTGCCAGGCAAATGCAATGTTATGACAAGCAGAACATATATATGAGGCATACGTGTGGACATTCTGCAACACCCTGTCATTCCAGAGGTATGGGTGGTGCCCACTGACTTGTCAGTACTGACACAGAAACGTGGCAGCTTTACATCCTGGTGCTAGACTGACTTGTCACAACCTGCTGTTTTACAAGGTCCTGCGTAGATTACTCAGAGCTGTATACTGTTCGTATGTGTGGACCCCTGTCCCTCCATTGTCCAGCTTTCCCACAGTAACAAATATTGACTTCTGCCCAGTGTGTGAAACTCCTACTGTTGGTGTAGCTGACATACAAAATAGTGGCCATGGCCAGTCTTGAATCATGACAAGCACACTGCTATACTTAGACCACTAAGCCACAAAAGCCACCAGTAAGGGCTGTCTACTTCCTGACACTATTATAGGTTCATAGGTTCATAGGTAGGTACTAGGCTATTGGCCCTAGGGCCTACACAAGCCCAGCCAAATAGGTACCCTGGTTTTTGCCACCCAAGAAAATTATTTGCCTGTGCCCCTGTCAAGCAGAACCACAGAAGTGATCCCCGGGGTGAATTTCCTATTACCCATCCAATCATCAAGATTTTTCTTGAAGAGTGTTAATGAAGAGCTCTGTTTGACATAGATAGGTAGTCTGTTCCAGAGTATGGGAAGTCTCTAGGACAGGAATCTATCCCTCCAGCATGTTCTGTTTATTGTGGTGACAAGGTTTAGGTCCCTAGAGTGTGTAGCTTGGAGGGATTGGGATTTCTTTAAGTGGAGCATGTCCAACAGCTCTGGGTTTGACATAGCTTTGTATGTTAGGCAGAGATCGCCTCTGAGTAGGCGATATGCGACAGAGTAAAGCTGGAGTTTTTTGAGATGGTCTTCGTAAGGCATCTGTTTGAGGCCAGTAATCCTCTTTGTGAGGTATTTTTGTGGCCTTTCCAGTTGTTGTAGATGTCTTGTGAGGTACATGCCAAAAGGGGTGTTGTACTCTATAATGGGTCTAATGAGTGATGAGTAGAGGGGAACAATGACCTCTTTTTTTCTGGATGAGAAACCTTTTATGATGAGGTGTGCCACATAGAAGGATTTCCTGACCACTGTGGTGATGTGATTATCAAAGGAGAGACTACTCAAACTTTCGGTGTTAAGTAGACTACCGCCTGTGTGGTAGTTCATGGGTACAGAGTTTTTACCAAAGGGGATGACAATGCACTTTTTGGCATTGAGCTTGAGACCATGTCTTTGACACCAGGCATCTGTCTCAGTGAGGCCCTCTTGTAGGATGTCCACATCATTAGACGTTTTGATTATGGCTCCTAGTTTGCAGTCGTCTCCGAATTTAGTTAGCCAAAGGCCTTCTGTGTTAGCCTGTACGTCAGAGAAGTAGATACCAAACAGGAGAGGACCCAGGACTGAACTCTGTGGTACTCCACTTGTCACTGGTCTGAAGTCTGATTTGGAGTCTGCTACTTTCACGGTGTGGGTTCTGTCAGTAAGCTGGTTGGCAACCCATCTTGTGACATAGGGTTTTATACCTAGTTTAGTGAGTTTATCTATAATTCCAAAGTGGGGGATGGTGTTGAATGCCTTGGCGAGATCTAGATAGGCTGTGTGAACCACCTTACCCTCATCTATGGCTTTGGTGACTACTTCAAAGAAGTCTATCAGGTTTAGGAGACATGATCTGCCTTTTACAAACCCAAACTGTGTGGGGTCCAGTTTGGAGATCTCCAATGTCTTTGTTTATGAGTTCCATGATGATACGTTCCATGGCCTTGCAGATGAGGCTCGTCAGGCTAATGGGGCGGTAGTTCCCGGGTTCTGTTGTGGCCCCCCGTTTGTGGAGTGGGATAACTGTTGCGGTGTGCCATTCAATGGGCACAAAGCCTGAGGTGAGGCTATAATTGAACATGGTACTTAGGTGGGGTGCCAGTTCATTCTGTAGTTCATGTAGAAGGCAGCCTGGGATGTTGTCAGGTCCCATGGATGCTGTGTTCTTGGCTTTGGAGAGTGAGGTTTTTACCTGTGCAGCCATGATTACAGGAATTTTGCATTCTTCCGGTATAACGATGGGCCCTTTAGGGGGTGAGAGGGGGGTAAAGTTAGCACTGACCCTATCTGCCAGGATGTTGGCAATATCAGTTGGTTCTGTATATTTGGTGTCATTGTGCTGTAACTCAGAGCAGATCACAACCACAAACATACATAGCACATGATTGACCCCTGCATATTGTAGAAATATAACAAGTTATCAAGTTGATTGTGACAGCCCTGGGAATGTGTGGTCTGATGCTATTACCCTGCAAACATAACTGTTACTGTGGTTCTATGTGAACACAGGTGTGTTGGGGAGTGGGGGGCATACCTCTCAACTGTACACATCTTCACATACTGTCAAGATGTTTATCTCATATTTTGGGTCAATTTTTCATAAAACTGTGGTTGTCTGGCAAATAGTGAAATCATTTAAGACTGAAGTTAAAAAGTAATGACAGACATTTGAGTTTCAGGCTTCTTGCCCTTCAGAGTATTCATGCTACTGCAACACCTGTTATTCTATCAACTTTTTATGTTTGTCTGAGCAATATTTAAGACTTGCTCCTGTTTTTGGGGCTTTGCCCCACATTTCTTTATGGTTTTGTACAGATTTCTTGCTGTAAGAGGTTTAGAGCTATGTATGGGACTCCAACTTTGACATCCATGCATTTGTGCTATGACCCCATTGTTTGTAAGTCCCTCACATAGTGCAGTGGATTTTGCTTTCTTAGGGCCTACTGTATATTGTGGTGTAGCCAGTACTTGGGAGAGAATTTCTGTTGTCCCAGATAACTGTCCATTGTCTGCTGCTATCCCAGTAACCCACTCCATTCCCATGCATACATGCAGCAATACCGTACATATGCTCCCACAGTGTACTACCCCATTCATTTATTGTTAATAAGAGTGACTTACCTTGTACCAGCAGCAGTTGAGAGGACAGTGCTTCAGGGCTGACTCTGTCAGATGCACACAGTACACAGCCTATACATGGTAAGGTATAGATAGTGTGATGTGGGTGGCATCCATTTTACTGTGTATATGTGAGTCGGAGTGAGGTGTCAGTCCCTAGGCCCCTAAGGTGTCAGTGTATGTGTTATGCATTGCCTCTTTTCCAAGGCCAGGACATACTGGGCACATGTACATCTGCCTTCAAGTTCTCATGTGTCTGTGGGGACCTTGGCACTGGTGGGGGGCTGTGTGTCTCCTCCCTGTGATGTTCCTGCTGCAGCTGTTTCTGCAAGATCATATTGTGTAGCATGGCAGATACTATGAACATGTGTGCACATGTGGCTGGAGAGTACTGCAGGGCTCCACCAGATATGTCAAGGTAGTGGAACCGTGACTTGAGCAGCCCAAACACATGCTCTATGGTGTTCTTAATTTGTATGTGTGCCCCATTATGGCGTTCTTCAGTTGATGTGTGTGTATTTCTGATGGATGTCATTATCCATGATTCCAGTGCGTAACCAGCATCCCCCAATAGATGGCTGAATGGGATGTTCCCCCGGCAAATGCCTGGTACATCTGTGATGCGTGCCAGATGTGGAAGTCATGATTACTGCCAGGGCTGCCAGCACACACGTTGATGATAATGCCCTGGGCATTGCACACAACCTGGCTGTTGATGGAGTGATACCCCTTGCGGTTGACATAGACTCTACCCTCCTCAATGGGTGGTGCGTTGATGTGCACATGAGTGCAGTCTATGGCACTGAGTATCTCTGGGTGGTGTTCTACATGGTGGAAGAGATGCATATTGCTGGTCCTCTCCTCAGGGGTGTTGGGGAAATAAATGTGCTCACTGGCATGTGTTAGCATGACATCCAGGAACTGGTGGAGTACTCTGGATGCGGATGCCTGTGAGATCCCCATGATGTCCCCAGTAGGTCATTGGAAAGTACCTGCATCTAGTATTCTTAAGGCTACACATACCTTTATTTCCAATGGTATGGGTTCCGCTCTGTTGGCTCTGGGTCTGAGGTGAGGCCAGCATAGCTCGGTGAGTTGTTGTAGTATGCCCCTGTCCACCTTGTAGCTCTTTACTATCTCCAGCTCATGTAGCCCCAGAAAGCTTACCCTGGGCCTGAACGCTCTTCTCAGTCTGGGCCTATTGTCATCATCATCATCATCATCATCATCATCATCACTGATCTCAACCTGTAGTGCATACAGATGTAGCAGAGCAGCAGCAGCCCCTATAATTTTGTATGTTAAAATTCCCCAGTGTGTACTCCAATGGTGCAGAGTATGTGGGAAAAATCAGATTGGAGGGTGTATGCATACTTTATAGTGGTGTGCTGCAGACGGAGCCTATGTGATTGGCTGACTATGATACATTCCACCTGCCAACTATATTATTAAGGGTTTTGAATGGGCCACTGTCAGTGGAACAGGGCTTATCAGTCATGTATGCTTGATTGGCTTTCCCAGGCTATTTCTTCCACTGCTAAGCCCCATGGTGCACCGCACAAACCCATTCATATAAACATTGCTGAGTAGAAAGGACCCTTCCTTGTACATGATCATGCTTAGCTTTTCTTTAACCAGCTAAGGACAGCTTAGTAGACTCAGGCACACCCCCTGTTTAGCTGTGCTTAGCTGAATGCAAACAGGAGCCGCTGAGCTCCAATCTGCTTAAACAAACCATGACCCAGCCCCTTTTCATGTCAGCTGTTTCTTCTGCCTACACTACCATAGTTCTAGCCCTCACACAGTTAGTACCTGTGGACATGGTGGCCCATTTTGCTATTCAATAAACTTGCTTCATTTTCATGCACCTTATTGAGTATACCCTGGATACTGCACTACACCAGAGCCTGTGTCCTTAGCAACCACTATAACCTGCAATTGTATGACTCTGCATGCTGGCCACTATAATGGAAAAAAATCAAAATAGCTTTAAATGTCATATTTTCAAGTTTTATTTATTTATTTAATTTTTGCAAAATAGCATGTTTGCGTGTTGCTGCATGCCACTTAAACGTGGTATATGTCTTAAAAAACTTTTAATTTTTAATATGTTGCATTACTTTTTTATATCACTGGCCATAATTTTGGCCATTTGCATGACTACTGAACATTGTACAACCTTTTATTTGGGCTGTTACAGCCCCTGTTTCATTTTTATCCTCCGGTACATGGTTTGTAACCATGTACCTTTTTCAGCCTTACACGGCACCTACATGGGTGTCTTTGTGCTTCCTGGATCACAAAATCACCTAACCTGCATGTTTTTTACCAGCAGATGAGGTGATTTACAGTCCGTGGACACCTCTGGGTCCACACAGTGTCAAGATGCTCGTGTACACCACAAGCCTTGTATACTGGATCACTTGGTGGCCATGTTCTGTGTTCAAGCCTTACCACTAATCTTGCATGGAAATTCGCTCCGTGTATGGTTTATTAAATTACCAACGTGATCTTACATTTTTCTTGTGAGAAAATGTCTGGTTATGAAACTTTTGAGCCTGCATCTGTGAGGTAATACCAGCTCTGGTAAATAAAGCCTTTTTGACTTTATCATAAGTCTGGTAACCAGTCCCTTCCATGGCCATGAAGGCTGCCAGTGGTTCCTCAGTTACCTGGAATGATAAGATCCTAAACCAATAAGTTAAACCTGATCCTTCCTTGTGGGAATTCTGCTCAAAGCTGATAAAGCATGCCCTGAGCTCCTCCTCCTGCTGGGTAATATGTTTTAGTTGCAGTGCTATCCTTGGGTTAGTCATTGAATTGGCTACTGTGACCATCTCTGACTGCAATTGCTATTGTCTGCGGTAATTGCTCTAACTGTGATCATTTTGGCACAGGGATCCACACAGATGCTCAAAAAATCACAGCACACCACATGATTCTCTCTTTCTGTCTTTGGAAATTGCATGCTTGTTAACAGAGATAGGTCTAATAACTAGTGCCAAATTGCCCACTGCAGTCCATCAGTGTGGTAGTGCAATGCAGCTGAGACCATCGGTTTTTATAAAAAAAATTATATTTAATATATTTAAGGGCAAATAAGACCAGTTCCCCCAAACAAAACACAGTCTTATGATTTAAATAAATGCACAGTGTATATATTTTGTTCGATCATATACTGCTGGTTAATAGTGTCTGTTGGTACCTCCCTGGGTTACTCTGGCAGGAATGATTTAAAGCTTCTTCTCCAAGTCCTTCCTTTACTATAGTTTATTCTCGCTACCAGAACAGCAGCTTTCAACACAGAGTCCCTTTCCACATAGGATGTATGCTCTCTGACTAGGATTTCTTCAACCCTTTTTATATATTGGAATCTAACAAATCCTTAAGGAAACCCATTCTTACTAATACAGCCAGATATGTATCTTATTTTAAAGAAATATTTGCACTTGGCATAATACAACAGTTAAAAAAATATTGCCCTGCTTACAACAGATTCTTTTTATCACTGCTACAAGCACTGTTGACAACACTATTTACACATAGTTAGATAGATGCAGGTTTTATGCTTGCAGTCAAAACTTAGCATTATAGCACTCCATGTATGGTATAAACTGTAGCAATTGCTTGCACTGTTTTTTTTTTTTTGAGGGACACCAAATCAGGGATGGCCCTGGTTGCAAAAATAGCTAGTCACACTGCTGCCCCAGAGGACTTGTGGAGGTGCCACTGGAATCATCAACAGCATCCTTGAAGCTGATCTTAGGAATCAAGTCAGACAATTATCTAGGTAGGGGTACCCAAGTCAAGTAGGACTAAACCAGTGCAAGGATAATGTAAATTATATGCTGCTCTATAGGCAGCCAGTGTAGCCCCACACAGAGTGGGTATTATGTTGTGGCCTTAGAAGACACTCCACTAAGTAGTCATGCTGCAGAATTTTGTACTTATTGCAGACAGAGAAGCTCTGTATTTAAAATCCCGAGGTAGAGGGCATTGAAGTAGTTCAATATGACATATACCACAGTTGGGAGATCTGAAGATAGATTAAGGTGTTTAATATGGACAATGTTTCTAAGAAGGAAATAAGAGGATGTGACAGCAGTTGAAATGTAGTCCTTCAGTATTAAGCTGTCATCAGTAATCATCTGTAAGTCACAGACTTGGGCATGAATTGCATATGTCTTCAGTGTAGGTAACAGCAGCCAAAACTGTCATTAAAGAATCCCTAATAATTGCTTGGATGACCTTTGGCACCTTTGGAGGTGTTGAGCTTGAACAGACTATTGGCCATCCAAGCTTGTCTAAGTAGTTAAGAGCTCAGCTACTTTTCCCAAGAAGTAGTATATATACCGTGAACAATAATGGGCCGAGTATGGAGATCTGCACAACACTGCAGTCTAGAGAGAGGGAAGCTGAGGGGTTAACCCTTGAGACCATTCTTTTGGCTCATTTTGGACAGGTTGGAGATGTACCAATCCAGGACTTACATCAATGGTTCATTAGTGTTTCAGATTGCCAAGTATGATTGAACAGTCCACCTTGTCAAATGCAGATAAGAGATCTAATAGGACCAGAAGTGAATCTCACTATAAGGGGATTATTTAAGATCCTGGTGAGGAATGCCTTAGCACAATGACAGGCACAACATCAAGCCTGGAATGGATCATTGATATTATCTCTTGGGTACAATTCAAGTTGTAGGTACAGTACTGTCTTAAGAACTTTGTCAGCAAATAGAAGGTATGAAATTGGGCAGTTGCAGGTATATTATTTTCTCAGAAGTGGAAGATGTAAGATTGTTCAGTAGTTATATAAGCACAGATCATTAATATCCCTGGTGGGGTCCATATCAGTGCTGTGACAGACACAAAACACAGATTGGAATGGATCAGTGATGTTATCACTGAGGTACAATACAAGAACCTTGCTTATAGATGGAAGCTATAAAACTGAACAGCAGCTTTCCCGATCACCTCTAACCCTCCATTTTTGAGGATGGGTGTGTTCAGTAATGTACATGAACATGAGCGCGAGCAGACACACACACACACACACACACACACACACACACACACACACACACACACACACACACACACACACACACAAACACGCGTGCACAAACACACACACACACACACACACACACACACACACACAAACACACGCGCACAAACACACGCGTGTGCACACACACACACACACACAAGACACATGCACACACACACACACACACACACACACACACACACACACACACACACACACACACACACACACAAACAAACGCGCACACAAACACACACGCGTGCACACACACACACATACACACACACACACACACACACACACACACACACACACAAACACACAAACATGCGTGCACAAACACACACACACACACACACACACACACACACACACACACACACACACACACACACACACACACACACACACACACGCACACACACACTCACTTATAATGGACAATGTATTGTAATTTCTTTTGCCTTTGTGGCCTGGGTAATGGATGTAAAGGGTCCAGAAAAGACATTTTGCTTACCTGGGTATCAAATAAATAAATACATAAGTAAATAAATAAATAGGTAGATAAATAAATAAATACGATACCACATCCCATGGATGGATGTGCACCCTGCCTTCAAAGCCAAAAAGACCTATTTTTCCAAGACTGCGTGTACGGCATACTCATGGAAGAAGCAGTATGTGCACATCAGTTAGCCATAAACTCTCCATTAACAGTAGTAACTAATCCAACAGTTTATCACTCAGGAGCTTCTCACCTTTGCAGTATACTTCTCTTGCCCATAAATAACATAAATTCCTTGAGACTTTTAAAACAGACCATTGCTGACTACATGTTTAAGCGTAAGTTAGCAATGGCAAACAGCCTTCAGGCTTCTAAAAGACTATTGGTTTGTAACCTTGCTGTTGAAAGTGGGTTCAAGGAAGGGTCATAAGTGGGGCAACTGACTTAAAAGCCTGAAAGTACCCCCTTGGGGGATAAAAACAAAGGAAAAAGAAAAGTGATTAGACTTTTACATTGTTCACCAAAAGCAAAACAGTATAAATAAGTAAATATTCTTTTTTATGACACATAAGAAGAAGAAGAGGAGGAAGGAATGCCCGCAGGCAGGAGGATTGGAGGAAAGTTAGGAATGTAGAAGTGAGGGTAGGAACTTTGAATGCTGGCAGTATGACTGGCAAATTGAGAGAGCTAGCTGATTTGATGGAGAGAAGAAAGGTTGACATATTGTGCATGCAAAAGTCCAGATAGAAGGGGAGTAAGGCCAGGTGTATCGGAGGTCAGTTCAAATTGTTCTACCATAGTGTGGATGGGAGGAGAAATGGGGTAGGGGTTATCCTGAAGGGACAATATGTCAAGAGTGTTTTGGAAGTGAAAAGAGTGTTGGATAGGCTGATGTTTATGAAGCTGGAAATTGATGGTGTGATGATGAATGTTGTTAGTGCATATGCTCACAAGTTGGGTGTGCAATGGATGAGAAAAACATTTAGAATAACTGTAAGGTGGAGTTCAGGTAACAGTTAAGACAGGCACTAGGTTGCAGTGAAAGAGTTACCAGATACCTGGGCAGCCACAGCGGAGATGGTAAGGGAGACAGATAGAAAGGTGCTTGGTGTAACATCTGGACAGAAGAAGGAGGACAAGGAGACCTGGTAGTGGAATGAGGAAGTACAGGAGAGTATACAGAGGAAGAGGTTATCAAAGAAGAAGTGGGATTGTCAGAGAGATGAAAAAAGTAGACAGGAGTACAAGAAGATGAGGCATATGGTGAAGAGAGAGTTGGCAAAGGCTAAGGATAAGGTGTATGGTAAGTAGTATGAAAAGTTGGACACTGAGGAGGGAGAAAAAGACCTGTACCGGTTGGCTAGACTGAGGGACTGAGCTGGAAAAGATGTGCCGCAGGTTACAGTGATAAAGGATAATAAGGAAAATATACTCACAAGTGAGGAGAGCGTACTGAGCAGATGGAAAGAGTACTTTGAGGGGCTGATGAATGAAGAGAATGAGAGAGAGAGAGGAGAGAGAGAGAGAGAGAGAGAGAGAGAGAGAAGGTTGAATGATGAGGGGATAGTAAATTAGGAAGTGGAATGGATTAGCAAGGAGGAAGTAAGGACAGCTATCCTGAGGATGAAGAATTGAAAGGCTGTTGGTCTAGATGACATATCTGTGGAAGCATGGTGGTGTTTAGGAGAGATGGCAGTGGGGTTTTTAACCAGATTGTTTAATGAAATCTTGGAAGTTGAGAGGATGCCCGAGGAGTGGAGAAGTATATTTGTACCAATTTTTAAGAATAAGGGTGATGTGCAGAGCTGTAGTAACTACAGAGGGATAAAATTGATCAGCCACAGCATGAAGTTATGGGAAAGAGTACTGGAAGCTAGGTTAAGAAGAGAGGTGATGATTAGTGAGCAGCAGTATGGTTTCATGCCATGACAGAGCACTACAGCTGTGGTGTTTGCTCTAAGGGTGTTGATGTAGGAATATAGAGAAAGTCAGAAGGAGTTACACTGTGTCTTTGTGGACTTAGAGAAAGCATATGACAGTGCCTAGAGAGGAGTTGTGGTATTGTATGAAGAAGTCGGAAGTGGCATAGAAGTATGTAAGAGTGGTACAGGATATGTACGAGGGCAGTGTGATGGTGGTGATGTCTGAAGTAGGAGTGATGGATGCTTTCAAGGTGAAGGTGGGATTATATCAAGGATCAGCTCTGAGCTCTTCTTATTTGCAATGGTGATGGACAAGTTGACAGACGAGATCAGACAGGAGTCCCCGTAGACTGCGATGTTTGCGGATGACATTGTGATTTGTAGTGCGAGTAGAGAATGGGTTGAAGAGACCCTGGAAAGGTGGAGATATGCTCTAGAGAGTAGAGGAATGAAGGTCAACAGGACTAAGACAGAATGTATGTTTGTAAATGAGGGGGAGGACAGAGGAATGCTGAGGATGCAGGAAGTAGAGTTGGCGAAGGTGGTTGAGTTTAAATACTTGGGATCAACAGTTCAGAGTAATGGCGAGTGTGGAAGATAGGCGAAGAAAATAGTGCAGGCAGGGTGGAAAAGAGTATCAGGAGTGATTTGTGACAGACGGGTACAAGTAAGAGTGAAAGGGAAGGTCTACAAGAGGGTAGTGAGATCAGCTATGTTCTATGGGTTGGAGATGGTGGCACTGATGAAAAAGATGGGAGTCAGAGCTGGAGGTGGCAGAGTTAAAGATGTTAAGATGTGCATTGGGTGTAATGAGGATGGAGTATATTAGAGGGTCAGCTCAGGTTGGATGGTTTGGAGAAAAAGCCAGAGAGGTGAGATTGTGTTGGTTTGGACATGTGCTGTGGGGGGATGCTGGTTATATTGGGAGTAGGATGCTAAGGATGGAATTGCCAGATAAGAGGAAAAGAGGAAGGCCTAAGATAAGGTTTATGGATGTGGTGAGAGAGGACATGTAGGTCGTTGGTGTGACAGAGCAAGATGCAGAGAACAGGAAGAAATGGAAACATGATCTTCTATGGTGACCCCTAACGGGTGCAGCTGAAAGAAAAAGAAGACAAACATGCAGACATTTTGTCAGATATGTACAATTCGAATACTTGGCAGTATTAGCTTCACCCTGCAGATATTGCTGGAATGTAAATATGAGGAAGTATGTTTAAACCAAAAGCTTACTCTCAAATCCTATGTTACCAGCACAATTGTATTGCAGATTTCATGCTTAACATTTTATAATTCACTTCACTAGTCTTTGTATACTGTGTGTATGTTGAATAAACAACTCATTTTTTATTAACAATGTACAGTTGCTATGGAATTCAGCTGTTATTTATCTATGTGATTCACCCATGATATTGGAAAAAGCATCAGCAAGAGTAACACATTAAAATGCAGTGTTGTATGAAAAAACACTTTCATGCATGTTATATGCTTATTCGACATATTTTTCCAACATATTTTTGTGGTGAGTTTTTAGATTATGCATGTGTTCTGATTTTCTGCCTCCCCCTCCAAAAATTATTGTTAGTTGTGTGCAAATTTGTCTCTGTGAGTATGTCTGCTGTACTAATTTCAGTAACCATCAAGGCTGCAGTAAGATAATTGGTCACATGGTGTCAGCAGTATCCCATAGTTGCAGTAATCTATATGTGCAGCTGTAACAGGTGGCTAGCTTGCTTAATCAATTTGTGATCATGTGCTATGGTTATCTAATCCTGCTTTTCTTTAGCTTGCTAGGTAGCTGTGAATTTTTGTTGGGAGTTATCCAGTGTATGACATTCATTAATATCCAGTTATTATCTAGGGTACATTGAAACATACTTGTAATAACAAGCTGGGTCTGTAGCTCAAAAGATTGCACCTTTATCTTTAAGGCTAGAAAATTGGAATAATGTTTATTGTACAGCTAATCCAGGGGCATGAAAGGAAATCTCAGTAGTGACAGTGGGAATGCAACAGGTCTGCAGTGCTTGTGAGGTACTGTTTTGTATGCTGTGCTAAGCCTGATGTTTTGTCTGCTTTTCCAGGTTCATTTGGGGATCCTAGTAATCTCCCTTTTACCATCCCATTTGTTCACTGAATTACCAGCAACTGTCAAATATCATGTATGTGTGCCCTTTCAGTCATTAATGAACTAGAAATGCCATGAAATTGTATAGCATCAGTGTATGGATAACTAAATGAGATTAACCAGATAGCTGGGTCGCCACAGCAGAGGTGGTAAGGGAGTGTTCAGAAAACCCCTGCAAAAGGCCTCCAAAACCTGGAAGCGCATTTTACATGGGTTTGTGTCTGTGCTCAGAGTTTTAGTCTTACTTTGAACTCTATGTTATTGTATACCTCAAAAATGCTTCATTTATCAACTGGAGGGGGCTCTTTTAGTGGCATACAAAGATTTTTTTTTTGTTAAGAGGCTCAGTTTTTCTAATAAACTGAGTATCACTGTAACTTATTGAAAAAAAGAGATGTTTTAATCATTTAAGAGAAATCTAGACATTTAACCTTGTAAAATCCACAAGGAGCAACTTTCCTTATATTGGTGTTGGACAAAGAATCATTAGTTTAATTGACTTTTTATAATTGTAAAGGAAAGTGGAAATTGATGGACTCAAACTTGGGGTTTGCAGACTACAGCTTTTTCATAACTAGTTAACTTTAGACTTTGCTGCTTTTTAACATCCAAATTTAACAGTCAGGGAGGTAATGTTTAATTGGATTAGGCAGTGTTAAGCATTGGAGGTGAAGGAAGGAGAAACTGCTAAAACTGCATTTAACATTTAGAGGACTCATTTGCTCTTGCTGTTGTTGTCCAGATTGTATATGCATATTCTGCTAGATTGTCAAGCATTACTACAGATAAGGTGTGTTCACAGAATACTTCATATGTAATGGCAAATGGCAGAGTGACTTAAGAGTTAGGCATTTTTGATGGGTTGCAGATACAAATGTCCATTTGCAATTAAAAGCCATTCTATGTTAGCTGGTTGACACGTACAAGTAAAATTTACATAGCTATATGCATGATTATGTACCTCATCTAGCCATCCAAAATGTGGATGGCTTCCTTTTATGGTGGAATAAGGGTACTGTTTAGTATGTAGCACCCTTCCACCTCTATGACTACATAATTTTTGAGCACTGTCAGGTACTGAATGCAACCGTCAGCTTCCTGGGAGCCCCAAGGTATGTGTTGTGCTTTGCCGTTAATATGCAGCTTTCAGAACTGGAATCATAGTGTGATCCGACATCCATTTTAGACTTCAGTAATGTCACATTATTTGCTTGTGTGCCAACATGAGCACTTCACTGCCAGATTGGAGTATGTTCACATTGTGCAGAATGCAACATGCAGTAAACATCTTGCATGCAGCAGCAGGGTCATACTGAAGGGCACTACCAGACTCATCTATGTAATGGAAAAGGGCTTTCATCAGGTCAAACACACACTCAATAACTGTCAATGTCTGGAGCAGGATGATGGTGGTCCTTTACACTGCAGCTTGTGTAGGGTTAAGGACAAAAGTTATCAGCCACAGTCAGAGTGGGAAGTAGGAGTCACTTGGAAAACACAAGAACGAAGGGGCTGGGAGACAACAAGGGAAGGGATGGTTTTATACTAAGCCATACATTTTCTAAAGTATAAGTAATTTGCATACTTATATTTAACATTTTAGCTCACCAACAAGCTGACCATGGGGCATGTTCCCATGCAAGAAGAACTGTTAGAGTGAGCTTATGTGCCAGACATGAGAATCATAGGCACTGGCAGGGTGCTGTGGTGACATGTTGACTATGCACCCCAATGCATCACATATATACTACCTGGGAGTTTTATGGAATGTTAGCTTTTCTGATGTCATTATTGCTCCCCCTTTGGTCCTGATTGCATCCTAATGGCAACATAGGTGCTATCTATCAAATCTCAGGGAAATGTATTCTCCTGTAGAAGGCACTCATGGTTCTGTCTCAGTTCTCCAGTGGCACTAGCAGATCCATATGTGCTCAAAGTATGTTGAAGAATTGCAAAAGTATCCTCAAGGCAGAAGCCTGAGAAACAGCCAATGTGTCCCCAGTCTGACTGTGGAAGGTCCCAGTGGCAAGTGATGCCCTTTTAGACTTCAGTAAGGTCACATCATTTGTTTTTGTTCCTTAAACAGACAATGGGGCAGTGTTTGGTCACTGCCCACGAAGGAATACTCCCACATTTGAGGAACTGTCCATTAGGTGTCCCCACATGCACATTTCTGCACTAAACTTTAATGGTAACAACAGTTCTACACACTATAGGAATCGTTTTCCTAGCTAGTTTACCACCATCCATACTTAAAGCATTTCTGTGCTCCTGCTTTTTGCCCAAAATTTGGTGATTGGAGCATAGCTTGAGGCTTTGTGGTGGGAGAACAGCCTCCTTGCTATAGGACTATAGATGGTATTAATGTTGATGGTCGGTACTAATGATATTTTTGTGATGCATCTTTGAGTGGTTCCCACTACAAGCGTTAAGATATCTTGTGGTGAGGGACCGTGTTATGTCTCATAAATGCTTAGCTTTGACTGATAGCTACACTCTGTCCAAATGCGTAAATCTTTTTTCCTTCTGTTAATGAAGTGTGATCAGCAGGAAACTTTGTCACAGTAAATGTTTTCTAGGCTGTAGGAAGCATTTCCATTCCCAGGTCTCCCAGTACAGTCTCACTTTTATATAGGTGGAGGTATGAACAACTAGAAACATAAATGTGTTGTCTTTTGCTGTTGATTACAGTATTCATTGTGGCATACCGTTTTCTTTTTTTTATTCTTTATTTCTTTTTGTAATGTTTGGTATTCTGGATTCTTTAATTACTGAGACAGACACAGACTGCATGTGGCCTGCTCCATTAGCATTTACACACAGGACAACAGATCACATAATGTACATTCTGTTACTCTGACAGAGGACAAGGGTGCCAGATCTTTTAAATATATCCCCCCTGCTTTATGAAAAGTTTCTCTCTCAGATACAAGGCAGATTAAAATATAACATTTCATATTACAATTCTTTTGTAGGTTTTAGATATTGCTTCACATCAAAATGACTACTTTTTATGTCTAAGAGCAAAGTAGTTCTTACTTTGTGATCAGATATAAAGCTGAAACATGTAACAGCATGTTCAGTATCTGCATGTACAGTAATATGTTTCATTTGTTTTCTGTCTGAATATCCAGCTTACTTAACTGTAAACTGATTTTTCATACTGAGAGTTGTATTTTCTGTTTGAGTGCTCTATCTGTGCTTTCTGTGCATTTTTGTGAGATTTCTGTGTTCTAGTCAGGTAGCATAGTCTGGATAGAGGCCTGCTGTTTGTTTGTTCTGATTTCCAGCCAAGGAGTGTATCATATAACTGATTTATTTACAGTTAAAACATTTTCTATAGTCTCCTTGCTCCTTTATCTGTTTAAAACTTTCATTTAGTGGCTCACTGCTGTTTTTCTGCTGTGAGAAACATTTCTGTAGTATGTCCTGCCTAATAGTGTAGCTAGTAGCCATAATAGTTTCCTACCCCCCTCCCTATTGGTGTCTTGTTCTTATACTTGGTGGCTTTGCAGTTGTCTGCCCCTACTGTAAATTTGATCTGGGACACTACTCCCAGTCTACTGTCATTAGCTCATTCTACCTAATACAGAGATAGCATTTGAGAAGGCCAACCCACTTAGGTTCTTAACCTTGAATTATCTTCTGTTCCTGCTTTCTCCCTCTCCACTTTACTAAGAAAAAAAAATCCTTTGCTAGAATCTCTTTGTGTTCTGAATGAGTGTGCTTCTCTGCTGATAAGAATATTTTTGGGACTTTTTAACTGTTCAGAGTTGAATAAAACAATAATTGAATTTGGTTCAGAATAAAAAAAAACTAAGCTTGTTTCCTGCCTTTCCTATAACTAGTCTATTCCAGATACAGATTTGCTGTATCTAGGACTGTAAGCTTCTGAGCCCCCCAAGCCTTTCTGTGTTGGAGGGAAGCCTTCAAGCTTATCAGTGGGAATGGTAAGCACTAGGTAGCCTATCTACCACAAGAGGAGTGGTTTCTGGTCCAGAAATTGTAGTTTATTGGCCTTTTGGGCAGTGTTTTCCAATCTCTTTCAACCTTTTGGTTTAAAAGCCCACATTTGCACTTTTCTCACCTTTCCTGTAACTAGTGTAGTCCAGATACAGATTTGCTGTATCCAGGACTGTATGTAAGCTTCTGAACATCCCAAGCCTTTCTGTGTTGGAGGGAAGCCTTCTAGTTTATCAGTGGGAGTGGTAAGCACTAGGTAGCCTATCTACCACAAGAGGAGTGGTTCCTGGCCCAGAAATTGTAGTTTATTGGCTGTTTGGGCAGTGTTTCCATTTCTTTCAACTTTCTGGTTTAAAAGCCTTCATTTGCACGTGTTTCCACCTTTCTGAGCAGTGCTAATGTCTGATCTTTAATTTTTTCCTTAGATCTGCTAGTCCTTTCCTCTGCTGCACTTTTACTAGCTTATTAGTCTAGCACTTTACCAGAATTCTTGTAGCAATTATTGTAGCACACAAAAGTGCTACCAGCACTAAACATTCTACAAGGAAACAATTCCAGTACTTATTATTAATGCCCCTGCCAGGCATGTCTAAAGGTCAGTTCCCTGACTTTTCTCCTATTAACCTGGTGAACTTGGGCATCTTGACGCAATGTAGCAACTGCCTCATGTACACCAACAACCCTCTCCTCTTACCTCCCAACACTCAGACTTGTGAGAGATGCACTTATATATCCATATTGGAAGAAACACACTCTACAGCCACGACCGAAATAGCTGGGCAAGAAGAGAAGGTCAACACTTGCATCACACCACATAGAACACATAGCCCTCCAGAACACACACCAGCACTGCCTTTACATAAAAACACAAACCACACACCCACCTTTGTGGAGGCTCTCAGTAAAAATCTACCCAAGCAGCAGAGACCTCTAAGGCAGAAACACTTGGCCACCACAACACAACACTAATCAAGAGACACACAACTCTCCTAATCGGTGTGCCATTCAATCAAAACACCTAAGGCAAAACAGCATCCCCAACACACTAGTCATAGGTGACTCAATAGAGAGGCACACTGATGTCCCACTCACTAGGTTGAATAAGGAGAAAGTAACAGTCAGCTGCCTGTCAGATACCAGGATCCACCACATAACGTATGCACTCAGGTCCCTCAGCAGCAGGTACAAATATGACTCTGTCATTGTACATGTGGGTGTGAATGACCTGAGACATACCTCCCTGCACTACATGAAAAGAGACATAGAGGAGCTCTCGGATTATGTAGTCCAGGCGGGTATGACCCTAGTCCTGAGCAGCATCCTACCATCACCCAGAATGATACCACAGTACAAGCAGAAAATGATTGATTTTAACAACTGGCTAGGGTTTTGGTGTCATTCTAAGGAGATCCAGTATCTGTCTGCCTCGGATGACATGATTGACAGACCTCGATGCTTTGCCAGAGATGGCCGGCATCTGTCACCCCTGGGCTACTGGATCCTGGCTAAGTCTCTTGCAATCCCTATAGTGCTTTTTTAGGTGGTGTTCCAAAGACCAAGTTATGACCATAATATCTACAAACAAATGCAATCTGAGGGTCATGCTGTTCAATGCTAGAAGTCTAAATCTCAAAATGCACCCTCTCAAAGCACTCCTTAAAATGGAGAGCATCAACATTTGTGCTGTAATAGAGACCTGGTTCAAGGCAGTAGAAAGCCTGCTCAACTTGGTCGACTTCTTTGAGTCAGTCACCAGATCTGTGGATGAAGGCGATTCATACAGCCTACCTTGATTTGGCCAAGGCCTTTGATACCATTCATCATAGAAAAACTCAGTCAGCTAGGCGTCAACCCCTATATCATTAGGTGGGTTGCAAACTGGCTCACAGATAGAACCCACAGTGTGAAAGTAGCTGACTCCAAGTCACACTGCCGACCAGTCATGAGTGGAGTTCCACAGAGTTCGGTCCTGGGTCCTCTCCTGTTTGGTATCTACTTCTCTGAAGTTCAGATCAACACAAAAAGACTCTGGCTGACAAAGTTTGCAGATGATTGCAAGTTGGGAGCTATTATTAACTCCCAAAGTGATGTTGACATCCTACAGTAAAGGCCTCACTGAGACCAACGACTGGTGTCAGAACCATGGCCTTAAGCTCAATGCCAAAAAATGTGTTGTTATCCCCTTTGGGAAAAACCCAGTTCCCATGAATTACCACATCGATAGTAGTCCATTGAACACAGAAGGCATGATAAGAGATCTGGGAACACAGGTTAACAGCAACCTCACTTTTGACCACCACATTGCCACTGTGGTCAGAAAGTCCTTCTATGTGGCACATCTCATTACTAAGGGTTTTGCATCCAGGAAGAAAGAGGTGATTGTTTCCCTCTACTCTTCCCTCATTAGGCCAATCATCGACGACAATGCCCCATTTGGCACGTACCTCACTAGACACCTGAAACAACTGGAGAGGCTGCAAAAGTACCTCACAAAAAGGATAATAAGCCTTAAACACTTGTCCTATATGGACAGACTCAAAAAATTCTTACTATTCTCTGTTTCATATCACCTACTTAGAGGCAATTTCTGCTTGACTTACAAAGCCATGTCTGACCCAGCTCTGTTAGAAATGCTACATCCAAAGAAATCCCAATCTCCACACACCACACACTCCAGTGATCTCAACCTCATTACCACAATCAACAGAATGTGCTGGAGGGACATGTTCATGACCCAGAGACTGCCCATGCTATGGAATAGACTTCCCATAGATGTCAAACAGAGTACCTTACTAGCCTTCTTCAAAAGAAATCTTGATGAGTGAATGGGAAATAGAAAATTCACCCCAGGGTCACTCCAGTGGCGCTACTCAACAGAGGCACTGGGAACTAAGGTTGGGTGGTACAATGCCAGGATAATCCTATGGGCTAGGCTTGTAAAGTCTCCAGGGCCATTAGCCTAGACACCTATGAACCTATGAACCTATGAACTAGCTTTCCTGATTAGTCTACCAAACACAGACTTTTTGGAAAGTCTGTCATCTTCACTTTTGACGCCGATTTCCTATGAAATATTTCAGGTAAAAAAAATCGTAAAGGGATATTTGTAAAGGTACCACAATGTGTACACAGCCATGTACATGTCACAGTGCCTTTTTGCTGTTCAGAAAGTTCCTTTACATGGTGCTACACAGTATTGCAACACAAGACGTGCAGAGCTATGAAGGGCTCTGCTGAATGGTTAGGTATTTGGGGGGGGCATATGCTAATTAGTCATGTGGTTTCTCCCTGGAACTGCTTCCAGGAAGGCATCCACACAGTCAAGTGATTCAAGAAAGTGTTTGGCCATGTAGATCAGGACGGTCACAGTAGAAAATGCAGCCAAAAGTGGGTTTTCATCAGCTGATAACTAATGTGTTGGTGGGGAACCACTGGACACCAGGGTTTACTTTAAAACTGCCATCATGGCACAGACATCAAAATGAAAATCGGGGTGGGGGAAGTCAACGGATATAAGGGATTAATGCCTAAAGTGCCATACCGGCACCAATGTTACTACAGGGATTGAGAAATTGTACTCTACAGTGTCGTAATGTACCAACTTTACTTTGGGAATGATGGATCTACTAGTCCAATGGAAATACTTTAAGTGGCACAATGACACTATCATTACTATGGGATTGGGGGGGGGTAGAGGGAAACACTGAACACCATAGGGAGATAGTGCCATACTGGCACTGACATCATAATGAAGATCAGAGGATTGAAGATACACTAGATATCAGGGATGATTTTTTTTTTAAATTGCCGTAGTGGCACAGACATCATAGCAGGGAGTGGGAGGATACACTACACCACCACGGCCTAATACTTATGTGTAGTAATGACACTAGTATATTACAGGGGTAGGTGGAACGTGAGTAGAGTGAGGTACAGGGACTGTGTATGTGTGTGTGTGTGTGTGTGTGTGTGTGTGTGTGTGTGTGTGTGTGTGTATGTGTGTGTGTGTGTGTGTGTGTGTGTGTGTGTGTGTGTGTGTGTGTGTGTGTGTGTGTGTGTGTGTGTTTGAGTGAGTGAGAGTGACTGACTGGGGGGGCATTACACTACCTACAGTAGGTTACTACCGCAATGTGCAGATCAGCCATGATCTGCATATGTAAGTAGGAACTGCAAATCAGAAAACATGCAAATTATCTGATAATGAGGTCTTACCCCATCACAGCTAGCATAATTCTGAATCACAAAGGGACATGTCACACTGCAAAGGCCGTTTTATTGCTAGCCATGAGGCTGATGCTAGGAACCTAAATTAATTCTCCTGGAATGTCTTTATATATTCTGGTCCACCCTCTGTGCTTCTTTTATTGGAAATGCCTTATGGGGCACCTCTTTGCATATCAGTCCAGAGTCTTGATGCTTCACTGTCTGACTGCTTTCCTGGAATTTCTATGAGCATAGCTACTGTATTCAACACAGTCATTGTGAAACATATTTCTTTTTTAGCAACTGCATTCAATTTTGTCTCAATAACTTTCCATGCTTAGTATTGTTAGCAAATTATTTTGCAAACAGTCATTTAAGTTGCTTCACTTTGGAGTCTTGCTCTATTCTCACTTTGCCCTCATCTTCTAAAGGTTATGGACTTCTTTCCAATTGATTGCAGTAGTATTTTTGTCTAGACAGGTTTTGTTTTGAGTTCCTCTTATGCATAACTCAGCTTTTCAGGAAGAAGTACAGACTTGGAGGTAGCAATTCTACTTTTTAATCTATGAACTGTCAGTAATGAAACTTGTAAAATACATGTATCAGTATTCCAGAAAATGTTAGTTCATGCCTATGTAACACTCATTGTTAATATTCTTTGCTTCATTTGTTTTGTTTCATGAAGTATAGTTTACAATGTTTGTTGTTTTTAACTCTTCAGATAACTCATACCTCAGTTCTGTACCTCCCATATATCTCAGCTTTGTAACTTGAATTTTGCAGTTCTCTCTAGCTTGAGATCATTCTTTTTCATTCTGTTCAGTAACTCAGCCAGTCTTACATTACAGTCTCCTTTTTTCTAACCCTATAGTAGTATGTCATCTTTTATAATTGCAACATCATAAACCATTTAATTATATATGCCACAGCTCTCTGAAAAAAACTCATATGCTGACAGTATATGAAACAGACATCTCAGAAGTCTACACCTCCTCATAGCCAGTTTAAAAGTATCCAGCTGGTAACTTTCATCTTAGATGCAATTTGTTAGAATCCTTGACTTGCATAACTTATGGGGAGGACACCTTGTTCCTGGCATGGCAGGCATACATTCTTCAGTATGGAATGGATATTTACTAAGATCTCATGGATCTATACACATACAGCTTAAATATGATTCACAATAGTAATCCATGCTGTTAATCCTTGACATTAGCCTTTGAACCTTATTTTTGCCTCCCTCTTACCTGTGTTACTCCTGAACCTATTTGTCTCTGAAACAGCCCTTATTCAGCCCTCCTTTCACTCTGATATTTTAGTCTCTCACCTTCTAGGTACCTTACTTTGGACTTAACTCCTTTATCACTGATTGTTTTCCCTCAAAACCTGTCTTCGCTCCCCTACCCTACCCCCAAATCCCACCCACTCACAGTGGTCCTACATTTATACTTCCTAAAACACACCCTCTCTCTCATCCAACCAACCAACTGCCCCAACCACTTACTCCACGTATCTACACCCTCCTCCTCTAACTCTCTCTAGTATCTCTACTTATAGTACTGTTCTATACCCTATAGCACTACTCCTCCCTCTCATTAAGTCTCTCCCACTCTCACCAGTTCCTCATTATCCTATCCCAGTCTACCTCCATTGTATTTGTATAGGTATTCATAACAATATGCAAACTACAATGAAAGTTATCCTAACCAACCTAATACTCTTAACCATATTTTTACCTGCCCTCACCTCTGCCTATCTCCTAACCTGTTTGGAAAAGTCTAATCTCTTCCACCATAACCTCCCTCCAAAACAAACAAGCATTCATGATATCTCACACTCCCATATACACATTAACATCATCTCCACTCCTTGCTATACACTACCTCAATACCATCGATGCACACACATTAAGTACAACAACCTCTTAATAAGAAAATGGAAACTTCTAATTAACTATTCACAGAACCCAGTATTGAAGCTAATGAACCCTACCTTAAAGGATGGGGACATCCACCCTAATCCTGGCCCAACCAATGCCTCCATAGTAAATATTCACGGCACCACACCCTCAAACCTTCCAACCCAGACCAAACTCACCAACTCTCTACTAATAGCACATATCAATATCCGCAGTATCAACAACAAAATTGCCCACCTTCATGCCCTCCTTGATAGTCACTCCTTTGACATCTTCTGCCTTACAGAAACTTGGTTAAAACCTGGAACTAAGGATAATGAAATTATCCCCCCTGGCTATAACATACTGAGACAAGACCGATTAAAATGTAAGGGTGGGGGAGTAGCACTCCTATATAAAAATGGCCTACAGATCTCCTCTATAACTTATAACCCCCCTCTGGACAGTAAGGCTGAAGTCCTCATCTCCAGACTTCAAATCAACCCTAACAAATCCCTTTATGTGATCTGTATCTACCTACCCACTGATAATAACAAAACTTTAATAGAAGATATTCTTAGCTGGGTGTCCTCAACTTACCCACAAGAAACAATAACATTAGGTGACTTTAACACTGACTGGAAAACCTTCACCGCTAATAACCCTTCCTCACATATTAATCTTCATGGCTTTATTCAAACTATTACCTCAACTACCAGAATCAACAAACCAACCAAAAAAGAGAGCACCTTAGACTGGATACTTATTAATAAACACCCACATACTTACAATGTAGGAACCTTACCAGATGACCTAAGTGATCATATTCTAACTTACATTATAAGACAAAAGAATGACATTTTTAACACCCCTACTTATAGGATCTCACGAACCAAGAAACACTTTAACCTTGTACTATTCCAAAATGAACTCAATGCATGTGACTGGAAACCTTTAAAAATACTCCCACTAGATGAGGCTGTTAAATATTTTAACTTTACATTTCTAGCAATTCTAGATGTGCATGCACCTAAACCATGATGTGCATGCACCTAAACCATGATGTGCATGCACCTAAACCATGATGTGCATGCACCTAAACCATGATGTGCATGCACCTAAACCATGATGTGCATGCACCTAAACCATGATGTGCATGCACCTAAACGATCTATTAAAATGAAATCCAAATCAGCCCCCTGTCTTTCAAAGGAAACTAGACAAAAAATTCTACTTAGAAACAAAACTTGGGCTAAGTGGAGAGCTAACAGAACTTACCCTGAACAACAAACTTTTAGACAGCTAAGAAACATAACAAAAAAAGCTATACTCACTGACAAAAAGGACTACTATTGTAAACTACAGCAAACACACCAAAAGAATCCACAGAGATTTTGGACTAGCCTAAATAGACTCCTTCACCCCAGTCACTCTAGCAGACCATCCCCTCAAGATGCTGATCATAATACCCCACATCAAATAGCCAACAACTTCAACACCTACTTCACAGAGACCATACAATCTCTAGCCAGTCAGCTTTCCACTGACAACACAAGGCTCCCTTCCTCTTTACCTGGATCTTTACCATCATTCTAATTTCAACCTATCTCAACCACTCTCATCTACAAAATCTTACTAAAACTTAAGCCTTGTACTCCTTCAGCCGACCAGTTACCTTCTGAATATTTGCAAAAAGCAGCCAAAGTTTTTGCCTTTCCCATATCCATCCTAATTAACAGAACCATCAATAAGGGAATCATCCCAGACATCTGGAATATCTCCCACAGTATCCACCTACATAAAGGTGGTAAATCTAACGATTACTCTAACTACAGACCAATAGCTCTACTATCACCTTTAGCAAAAGTCATGGATTCACCACCAGCTATTAGACCACTTAACTAAACACAACATACTGGCTAAGTGCCAGCATGGCTTTAGGCCATTTCATAGTACTACCACCGCTCTCCTATCTTTCACCCACTCCAGTAATAAGAACCGTAATAACAACATCCTCTCTTCTGCTCTCTTCATTGACCTTTCAAAGGCTTTTGATATGGTAAACCACCTCCTGCTTATAAATACTCTTGAATCTCTTTCTCTGGATACCCTAGCTATACAATGGTTTAAGTCTTACCTCAACAATAGGCAACAGGCAGTTCTCTGGGAAAATAAACTATCATCCCACCTGCCAGTCACCCTTGGGGTCCCTCAGGGCTCCATTTTAGGATCTCTTCTTTTTTCTTTATTCATCAATGACCTATGAATGTAGCAATCCCTGAAGCCACCTGCATTCAATATGCCGATAATTCCATGCTTATATGTTCTGCCAACTCCATTTCTGAACTACACTCACTAACTCAAAAAGTATTCAACTCAGTAGAAGTTTGGTTCTTGAAAAGCTGCCTCCTTCTGAACGCCAAAAAAACAAAGCTCCTACTCTTTACACCTACCAGTAGGTCCTCTCCTATAGACATCTCTGTCAAATCCAACAATGGCACCCTTATCTTACCCGATCCTACCACCAAATTATTATGAGTCACAATCGACAACAACAACCTTAACTTCGATAGCCATATAAATAACACCATACAAACAGTAAACAGAAAAATGGGCTCCTTATATAGAATCAAACTCTTCTTAACTCCAACAGCTAGAACCACTATCACCCACTCTCATTTAATCTCAACTCTTCTTTACGCCTCACCTATTTACACTAATCTAAAAAAAATAATCTTCTTAAACTAGCAAGCTCCTACAACAATATTGCCAGATTTGCCACTGGCAATGCATTTCAGACTCACCACTGCCTGAATCTAAATCAGCTAGACTGGCTTGAACTTCCTAACATTCTGATATTTTCCCAACTCACCATTGCCCATAAAATCTTTTACCAATCAAATAATACTCTTATATTTGCTAACCTCATTACCCCTTATAATAATCTTAATTCCCTATGCTCTTCTAGCAAATTACTAGTTAGCATAAGTAAGTCCAATAACTTGGCAGGTGACACCCTTTTCTCCAATACTGCTGGAAAAAACTGGAACCTTCTACCTTCAGATCTAACTCTACTACCTTCACTGTCACTCTTTAAGCAAAAACTCAAAATACACCTAAAATCTCACTGGTTATGTCCCTTCAGTAACCCTGACTAATCTTCAACCATTCCCTACTTCTATCTTCACACTGCCTCTGGATACACAATCGTACTCTGCGTACCCCTCGGTATGCAGAAACTGGTACTAGTTAGATTAATATAACTTCCAGTATTTATGCAAACTATCAATGAACTTTAATGTATCTCTTATATTTAACAGTAAGAAGACTTATATAATCCTTTATACTCATCCTTCTGAGTATTGTACTTCTTCTAAACTCCTTTTTTGTATTTAATTTCTTCCTACTTTATTTGTTATACATCTGTATATTATATTTTGTGCTAGGTTGGAGCTTTTCTCCCCGGGCCTCTACTGAAAATGGAAATATATCCAGTTAGACTAGCCCAATCAACAAATGTAAAATAAATAAAAATAAATAAATAAATAAATAAATAATCAGTTCACTAGACTGAATATGTTTCTTAATTATACCAGTGTGTTCTATCCAGTTGCACTGCTCTGCTTGATTCCACTCATCCAGGCTGCTGCAACTTCTCTTTGGCGTGTGCCATGCTGAATGTGGTGAACTCCTGGTAGACCGCCCAAACTGCACTGGATTTTAGACAAAGCTTCATAATCTTTCACAACATTATTGGTCTGCACAATTTTTGCTTGCTTTGCAGCAAAAACAATTAGGACAGAAGAGGGCACATATTTACTTAAATGCACATGTTGCAATGTTATTTATTTATTTATTTTATTTATTTCTAGTTTGATGACCGGGGAGGTCCACTGGGCTCAAATAGCCAGTTTTCAGTGGAAGCCCGGGGAGAAAAGCTCCAATAATACATAGTACAAGCTCCATATTATGAAGTATAATGCATAGTGGAAACAGAAACAAACTAAGCAAATTTTACACACAAAATAGCAAAAACTAAACAAAAGTTAAACAGCAGCTTGGGGAAGGATGTAAAGCATATTTACATGTTTAGTGGTTGAGAACAGTAGTACAAGGTTAAATTAATACAGGGGTTTAAATCATCTGAGAATAATATAGAAGTAACATTAGCATGGATGAGTACTTTATGCATGAATATTAGCATGAGTTAAATTAATACAGAGGTTTAAATCCTCTGAGAATGGTATAGAGGTAGCATTAGCATGAAGGTAGTACATAGGGTTAATCAATAGTGTGTAAGGAAGAACAAACTTTGTGTGTTATAAAGTATTTATGTATTAAGCAGGTTAGGTAGGTTGAGTGCAATTGCATTTCCATTTTTGGGAGAGGTAAGAATGCAGCTGGGTTTTGAAGTGTTCAGAGTTCTCAGAAATTCTGAGAGATGGAGATGGAGAGTATTGCAGTATTCCTCCTTAAATGGCATATCCTTAACATGATAATGCCACAATAATCTCCATGTTCACAATTGAGAATACTCAATAATATAGTGAAAGTGTGTTTCAACTTATCTTGGCATATATAAATCATTCTTAATGTAATTCATTTCGTAACACACTCGGCAGCTATCCATCCTTCTGCTCACAGCTTTCATATCTCCTTATATTATACTTTAAACAGACTTGCAGAACTGTGGGGAAAAGAAGGAAAACAGCTGCTCCATTTATATTGCCTTTCAGTTTTTCAGGTATACTTCACCATTATTCTGATCCACTAGCCTGCCGTGTTTTAATCACCCACCTCCTCCTTAGCTACCCTTAATTTGCACTGAGGTAGCTTTAATTATGATATCAAGTGTGTTATTCACTTCAGTAACTTTCTAGAGTCTTTGACTTATAATTTCTTAACATCTCACCCTTAATAACAGCCTGTTGGAACTTCACCATTTCATGCATTTGTATATCAGGATATGATATTATAATCATTAACCAGTATATCTCACTTAATCCATAAACATGACCAACTAATTCACATCTGATGAATATAATAGTATACATCATTGACCAATGGCTTCACCCCTGTAAGTGGTGTTTCCCAGTCTTCTCTTCCGAAATATTAACATATTAGTAAAATAAACAAGATCAAATAGTAAAAGAACAACACTTCATATAGCTGAAAGTCAAAAATCAAGGGTAATCCTGTACCTGGAAAGTTGATCATTAGCATTTATAAAGGGACATATCTTTGCAATTTCCTTTTCTTTCATGACTTTACAATTCTAGCCTTGTCACGTGTTCCTACAGAATAATTGTTCACATAGCTTGTAAACAGATCCCAAGTAATTCTTCCAGTTTATAATTCCATCAGCATAATGAATACATGTAGTTCACTTTTAATCTTGTATATTTGTCCCTTGGTTCACCCTTAATTTTGTATAATGAAGATCCTTAACTCAAAAAAAATAAACAAAAAAAAAACAGCTTTAGATGTGCACCAACTGCATATACTTAACTTGGCATAATAGTCAGTTTCGCAACAATATGAAAACCCATTAATCCCCTGCAGTTCTACCCTGATTACACTTTGTAATTCAAATACATTCTGCAAGCCTCTAGCAGTTTGACATGAGTGTAGCATTTTAAAGCATACAGTGAATTGCCAGTCAGCAGCAGACTCAAATTAAAAGAGGTACAGTATTTACATAATAACTCAAAAAAGCAGTGTGATTTAAGTGCCTATTATTTACAGTATGGTCATAGCTAAGGAATACTATGCTGCAAGAGAAACATCAACTAATAAATTGGTTTAGTCCAAGTATCTGGCTTTACCCATTACTGTTGACAAAATTGTAAGCAGATTAATTTGCAAAATGCACTTTTAAGGAAGATTTTAACTGATTCGTGCACATTCAAGGAAGACTTTAACTGATTCATTGTTTTATAACAAATAAATTAGCAGTCACATGTCAGCGTATTAAATCACTGTTAATTGGAGAACTCCTTCATCATCAAGGACATTACCGATGAATAATAGGTTCCCTATTACGTGATCAAAACCTTAGGTTATCAAACACCTAAAGGTCGATCACTAAATGTCGAAGTCTGAAAATTGTGAACGTCTGTCTCCACACAGGGAAATGAGTCGTTTGGCCGTCATGCGGATTCTGTTCTGTCTCTGATGTAGAGAGATCTCGGAGTTGGTATGTTTAGTTAGGAGGTGTGTGGAGGGCAAAGCCCCCTACTTCATTTCTGTTTAAAACTTTTTTTTTTAAATTTGGCCAACGGCATTGTTTCCCTATGTGGAAATGGCCATTTTCAATGTTAAGGGTTTGATATTTCGTGATCGACCTTTAGGTGTTCAATAATTTAAGGCTTCGATCATATAATATAGACCCGAATAATAACCCTCCACAAAATACATATGATCTACTAAACTCTAGCAGTTATACATGAATATCATGCTATGAAAATTGAAATGGTTGCCACTGTTGAAATGACACCCTGACAGTATATGCAAAAAAAGGATTGTGGATGGCGGCATAATACTATAAAACTTTCTTCGAACACGCCTAGTTTTTTTAAACAGCCTGAACATGAATATAACATTTTGAAACCTCTATCATGCAAAAGTAGTTAGTTTTAATAATTATTTTGAATAGCACTGATTCAGGATTGTCACTAATAATTAGTTCTAAATAGTATTAGTAATATCATGCTCATATGAGATAAAGCCCCACATGGAGTTGTGTAAATCATTGCTACTTACAGAGCTCCTTCCTTATTAAATAACACAACATCCTGTTCAAAGTCAGCTATCTGACCCCCCCCCATACAGGTGCACAGACACATGTACACATGCACACACGCACACATGCGCACTCTCACACACACACACACACACACACACACACACACACACACACACACACACACACACACACACACACACACACTCTCTTCCTGCACCATTTGAGGACTATTTATCCCACTGCTAGGGCTGTACTGAAAGAGCCCCTGATTAGTTCTCTGGAAGCTGCATTGAAAGTGGCAATGCTGCAACTCTGCCTGGCATGTTTTGGAATTTTCTTCCAGAGGTGGGGAATGGCTCCTGCTGCCGTGATTCTTCTTCCAGCTCAACATCATCTAATTGTTTCTTCCTTTTATCCTGATCTGTTGCCACAAATTCCCTGCTGATGTAGTGCAACAGTTGTGGTAACCCTTTCATCATTTTTGTTTTTGCTGAGCTGAGGTGAACAGTTGCATCCCTGCTTGGAAAATGGGTTTATAATCTTTCTTCTCAATCTAAAATCCTATACAACTGCAAGTTTCTTCTCCTTGCTTTATTTTCCAGCTTAACTAGCTGCTTCTCAGTGTAGACTGTCAGCCTGGTTAGTTCCAAGGATTTATTGTACATATCCATCAGACGTATTGTGCATATCCATCATTCTTAGTTTGACTGGCATCATATTGTCATATTCATCTTTCAGAAACTCATTAGAATCATCCCTTGATAACTTAAGCTGCTTAACATAATAGCCTAGTATTTGCCTGTGAACCTGTCAGTCTACAGACTATTACAAGCTTAGCCAATAACCAGAGGTCAGAATCAAACCCTACATCTTATATTTGTGGGGTAAAGACCTTAACCATTATCCCAACCCACCTCCAAACACTGTACATACTAGGCTATCAGGCTTGAGACTATTACAAGCCTAGCCAATAATCAGAGGGCAGAATCAAACCCTGTACCTTGTATCTGTGAGGTAAAGACTTATACCAACCCCAGACACCACTTTCATCTACTATCTGATGGCTTCCAGGGGATCTTCCATATCTGCATTCTTTAACCTCATTACCTTTCACTGACTGTTTTCTTCACTACAGTGAGGCTTAACTTTGTCAAGGCGCTCCTCATCTTGGTAGATTTTATGTCCTATGCACTATTGGATGTTCATCGTATTTCACTCTTGCAGTAATAACAACATGAAGTTTTCTTACTGTTTTTTACTTTGTTCCTTACCATTTACTCTCACACTGTACAGTACACAGAGAGGACTAGAACATGTGATATGAATTATGAAACTGTGACAGAGGCTAAAGGCACCATATCTTTTTAAAGATATATGTACATACATTACATGCAAAAGTGTAGAAAGCTGACACCAAATAAGGGCCACCTAATGCAGATAAACATTTTAAGATACTTCAGTGATGTCAGTTATAAAATGTTATTCCAGTTTCTTTTTCAAAGATCTCACAACATGGTCATTGCACAATTGTCCATGAGGGCACCTTATGCATCCAAAATCTTTAAATTATCTGAAAGATTTCAAATGGAAAATGCTATTTCAATGTGAGTTTTTCACTTCATCATGGACAGTTCTATACTTAATCCATGGAAACTTAAGAATTTAGAGTAAGCTTGTACAGATATGGTAACATGGGAGAGAACATGTAGACCACTCAGACAGTAACTTGACATTAGAATTGAATCCTGGATCCTAGAACTATGAGACAGAGACCTTCCCATTTAGCCACTGTTTGTCCTGCAGGAATTTACCAATATAAAAACTTTTGCACAGCTTCCTGTGAATGTACCATTTATTGCTTTTCTTCTGCATGAAATATGTTTGCCTTTTCTCAAGCAATATACTTTACTTTCATTGTTTAATATTTATTATCATGGCAGTAATTTCATACTTTACTTTCAGTGTGTAAGATTTATTTCTGTGACAGGAATTTTTGTAGTATTTGCAAAGCCATGTGCTGAATTCAGGTTATAGCTGTCACGGTATCAGAAGAGGGCAAGTACAAACATTATTATATTTGGTACAGAACCCATTTGCCTGCTTTTATGCACCCTGTCAGTTTTCATGCCCAGAAAATTTGGATTTGCCCTACAAAAATCTCTTTTCAAATTAATATGATTAAAGTCAAGTTGGTTTTAGCACAAAATTGTATATTATTCTGAAGCTCCTGAAAAGTACTGACAATGACTATTTATTCAGTTTTGACAATCCAGTCTCTTACTTTTGTTTCCAGCAATGTATAGAACAGAGCAGTAAATAAAATAAATATATTGTGAAATCTCATTTAGTGTGCTCTGGAATTGGTTCCTATTACAATACCGAAGATGCATTCTTTCAAATGCGTCTTGGTCGAACATAAAAGACTGAAAAGGCAAAATATTGAAGCGGCTTTTAAGCAATTTCTTTCCCTGGGAAAGAATTTGCTTGGCCACTTCGTTACGTTGCCATTTTCTTCACTGTAGTGCGGTCTCAGAGTTGGTATATTTAAGTAGGGGGGTGTGGGGGCCCCCCACATTAATGTAATGTTTTGAAGTGTTTTCTTTTCTTTTTTTTTTTTTTTTTTTGTTGGAACAACGATGCTGTTCTGACAGTTTGACATTGTAAGCTTTTGCTTACATAGGGTTGATTAATCACCGTTCGCTTTTTTAAACATTCGGTGATGTAATAGAGACCCCTGGAATTTAACTGGATTCTTATTGTCTTCAACACTTTATTTATATTGATTTTGCTTACTGTGTTTGTCTGATTGGGTGTAGCCAAAAACACCTCTTTTTTGTCTCATAGATATTCCAAGGGAGTTGAGTATTATGACCATTTCCATCTTACAAAACACAAATCCAGGCACTGTAAAAATGGAAACACCAGAGATGACTGAAATATGAAATTCACTATTTATTAACATCTACGTACATTGCTGATGAAGTCTGTGAATACAAGACAAATACAAGATGAAAACGCAGTGTGGAGTGTAAGTAGAGTGTTAATAAATAGTGACTTTTGTGTTTCATTCATCTCTAGTGTTTCTGTTTTTACAGTGCCTGGATTTGTGTTTTGTTACCTATTGGTTTGGCACTGTAGCCTCTGGATTTTTACCATTTACATCTTCCCAGTATTCTCTGTCAGGCCACACCTCTTTTCCCCAGCAGGGCCATACTAATCATTTTCAGAGTAAAGTTTTGAATACCCTTCAAGTCATCTAGGTTAGAAGAATATTTACAAAATTCATCTGGATAGCGGAAAGGTAAGCTTATGAGTTGTATGGAGATGCAGGCAGTACAGACTTCAATGTTGGAAGGTGTGTATGTGGATGTGATGAGACTTAAAGAAATATGGAGCTGACAGGAGAAAACCAGAACCTTCTGAATAGAAAAAAAAACATGAGAAAAGCTATTTGTAGAAGTGCTACTGAGCTCAGGACAGCAGGTTAGGCCTAACAGGCCATAGGACCTGCAGCCAAGGTTGGGAGAGAGGTCCTGGGGTTACAAGTGCAGGTGGTAATCTGGATGACTGATTAGCTAAACGACGAAATGCTGACATTTCCAGATCATTTGTAGATATGGTTTGCAGAACTTCTGGAAAGTACCTTAAGGTTCAATGCTATTATGGTATACATTTTACTGACTATTATACTTGGTTTTAAGTAATCTAATATTTATGATGTGGTGCATGTCAGCATCAAGGAGGTATATCTCATAAATTTTAGGACTTTTGGTTACTCTGGAGAATTTCTGTGAAATAATTTTTCACAATGGTACCCTTGCTGATCTCTGGTCCTGGCTGTGCTGCATCATCTTCAGTGCCATTTATTCACTCACTCACATGACCCTGACAGGGTGATGATCTTCTCCAAGTGTTAAGTTTGCCTTATGATGACTGATCTTACAGTCACAGGAAGCAGAGGGCTGGTGAACAGTAGGCAGGATGCCACACGTGGGCATCCTGGATCTGCTTTTTTGTTGTGTTGTAATCTTCTGTTTCAGTATCACAGTACACTGACTTCAGTGATTGAGGAATGCACTGTCTGCATGTACATTCCCATGTACACATACACCTGTGTAGGATACTATTGCTGACATTGTTTTCTTTTTAACACCCCTTGGCCTGGGACTAGCCTGTAGTCACTGTTATCTGCAGCAAGACTTTGTCCCTTCCCCCCAACTCAAAGAGTGAGACCTTTCATCAGCTGTTTAGCCCTCTCTAATCTACCTGGACTGCTGTTTAAATTAACATAATTAACAAAGTTGGACAACCTGCTCCAGCAGGCCAGTGAATTTTCCAAAAAGGTAAATTGGATGTGTTATTGGACTTATTGCTGCACTGGGAAGTGATATAATAATAATAATAATAATAATAATAATAATAATAATCATAATAATAATTGTGATGATATGAGATAGTCTCATCTATGCCAAGGAGAGTAGGGCAGTGCATTTGTAACATATGCCACCATAGCTAGCTGGAGTTTTGTAAAGACTTTTATGTCATTTGACTATCACACTGATTTGTACAGATGCCTGTATTAAAAATGTATTTGTGAAGTTGCTTGTGTTAAAAATGCATTAACAGTGGGTCCTGCTGGACAGAAAAGAGAAATACATGTATGTCAGACAATATTATTATAAGTGATTAAATGTATATGTTTTAACAGGGAATTCTGGAAGGGAAGAGGTTAATCTCAGTCCAGATAATTTTGAAAAATAGGTTGCAAATTAAATGGGCTGGTTTACTCCATAAATATTTTATCTTACAAGTCTGATTGCAGCCAGAGACAAAAATGTCTCGAAAACTAGGACTAAGAATCTTACTGAATTGTCCTTATGGGTGAACTAATTGCTACCCTGGAAGGGTAGAAGTTTTTGAAATTGTTTTATATCTTTTAGATGCTGCAACAGATCTTAGCAAAGCTCTGAGTGTATATTGTAGCAGAGTCAGGTGACCAGATGAGATGCCATTGTACAACCAGCACTGAAATGATTCTTAGATAGTAGTGAGAGATCTGATGGAACTCTCACATTAGCACTTTGTTCTTTTGTAACTGACAGGAAAGATCTCTCACAGATATCTCACACATCTACACACCTCATCTTGCCTTGCTGGAGTAAGAAACTCAGCACTCATCATCTTGCCTTGCTGTACTAAATAACTTAACTAGGGAACAGTAATTCTTTAGACAGTCAGGAGAATATAATAAGATTAGTTTGTATGAATATATCCAACTGTGTTATTTTTATATCTTCTGTGATTGAAACTCTGGTGTTTATTTTAACTAGATTTCAGTATTCTTATGCTTTCTATTTTGTTATTTATTACTAAATATTTATGTACCTTTCATTGTGGCTGGTCTTTTAAAGAATACCTTTAACATCTTGAGAGTACTTATGCTTATTTTAGTGACACTGGATCTTGCTGCATCGGTCAAACTCTTTCATTTGTATTAATATTAATTTTACTCAGTATAATTGGGTACCCTTGTAAGAGCCTTACAGTAACTGACTGGTGGCAGTGTAGTTACCTTATAGTCTGGGCAGAGGGGGCAATTGGTAGATCTGTGCCAGCCTTTCCCAGGTGTGTATGTGTGTGAAAATCAAATATCCAAGTGTGTGTGTGTGTGTGTGTGTGTGTGTGTGTGTGTGTGTCAGCTACTTGAAACAGGGACAAAGAGCTCTAAAGTGGTTAGTGTGGAGTCTTGTTGGGGCCTGGAGAGAGAAAGAGTCCAGCACAAGATCTGTAGTGTACTCCCTCTGTGCTTTTAAGGGAAATTATACTTGATGCAGAGAGCTGCATCTGAAAAAGACCATGTGCATCCATTTTTGCTCCTAATTGGCTGTCCCTCACCAGTGTCAGTGGTGATAATTGAGGCTTCTTGATTACTGGCCCGGAATAGGGACCCGTTACAATAATAATAAAGTTTTGCTACAGTTTCTTTACTGAAATCGCTGGATTATGCTATCTGTTGACTTGTTCCTATAGAAATAAGCTCAGATCCACTGTGGTGCAGCGGTAGCATTGTTGTCTCACAGCAAGAGGTTCTCCCGTTTGATTCTCGGCTGGAGTGCAGGGAGTGCCTTCTGTGTGGAGCCTGCATGTCCCCCCCACGGTTGGGTGGGTGTTCGAAAGACATGCGTAAATGGGCATTCCTTCGTTGAAGGTTGAATGTCGAGCTGGCATCTTAGCGTTCGTAAAAATCCACTGCCAATCATTAGCAGACCGGAGTTCTGCTGTGGCTACCACTAACTGGGAAAAGCTGAAAGACAAACAACTGGGGTATAATCAGAGTAAAAGACAGATATTTTAAATTAAAAATTAAATCTGGAAATATGCAGTATCTTCCCCAGAAATTAATATTTTGTAATAGAAGGGGTGATACCGTCATAGTCTGGATAGCTTAGATGGTCTCATATATATTTATTCTGAGAGTTAAAAGATGAAATGTGCAGCATGATTTAGGATCTTGTCATAACATTTGGTGCTGATGGAACAAAATGTATAAGTTATGTGGTTAGATGGGACCTGAGATCGCAAATAATCTGTAGAGTGGTCTAGAACTAAATGCATAAACTGATAAGAGAAAGTAAAAGGATGAAAGAAAATGATGAAAGAGAAGGACAATGAGAAGGAAATACAGTTGCAAAGTAGAAAAAGTAAGGACAGCAATAAATGCATGGTTGGGAGGAGTAACAATGAGTGGGAGTACATAAAAGAATTATTTCATCACAAGGAGATGTATAGAATCCAAAAAAGTGGAAGAAAACTGGGGGTGGTAGAAGGAAAGATGCAGAAAATGAACAGGTATAAAGCTTTTAGACTTAGGTGAGATGTAGTAGTGTGATGATAGAAGTTTTGAAGAAGTCTAGGAGATCTGCTAATATGAATGGGGAAACTGAAAGAGCTCAGGATAGTCCTAGGATAAAGATGTAAGATACTGAAATCTGAATAGAGGACAGGCACTCAAGAAAAGGAGATGACTGATGGGGGAAGAGAATCTTTGGAAGAAATCAAATAATGAAGGTGAGAGAAGAATGATCCCAGTTGTAAGCCATGAGGGACACCTAAATAGACTTAAACAACAGAAAAAGATGTAAAAGTAAAGACATGGAAGATATGCATATGTGAACATTGCTGGTCTATGTTCTAGGCTTAGTGCAAACATGCTTGGAAATTCTAGTGCTGAACATTTCATTTGACTTTTGTAGGCTATGTGTTCAGTTCATCCTGAGACACAAAATTGTTTTAAAATGTAGATATATGATATTAAAATGCAGCCTGTGACATAAATGAATGAAAATGCTGGGTCAAAAAGATGTTTTATGACATAAAAGTGGGAGATCATGGTGTTAGGCAGGCTATTCATACTAGGTGTTTTTTTTCCAGAACTGAGGATGGATATATTTTTTCTCACAGGGCAGTGCTGATAAATAGTGTATGTTAGGGGAAAAATAGTCCCTTTTTAATTGCTTCAGTGTTTTTCATTTGTGTATCTTAAAGTTAGGAAGGCACACAATAAAGTTCATACAGGTCTTAAAACTATAGCACAGGAAAGGAACCACAAAGGCTAGAAAAAAAAATTAAATCTGACAAAAGCAACAGGGAAAATCATGCATTCTTTTACTGTAATAGTATTAGTACTATGAAGTGCTAAAATTTATATGTGTTCTTGATGATAAACATGTTATAAGCAGACAGGTTTCAGAAGTCTGGTGTCAAGCCTTTGGGGTCCTCATACGTAAGGGGGGGGGGTAACACATCAGACCAAACCAAATGTAAAATGATAGTGTCATTTACATTTGTGTAAACCTGTATTGTGGCTAATATTTGAATTAATTTTAAAGATCCTGGAGACTTTACATTGACAAAGTCACAACCACATACTTTCATCTAGTGTGGAATCTTTTTTCTTAATCTGGTAAAATTTTTATTGGAATAATAATAACACCAGATGAGGATAATGATCACCCATACCTTACATTTGTAAAAGCATTTTACATTATCAGCAAAAAAGAAGAAAATAATCTCTCCACAATGTCAAGCCAAATAAAATTTATTAAAATGACAAAGCTTTTGGATACAAAAATATCCTTCCTCAGTGTCTTACACAAAAGAAAAGTTAAATCCAACATTTATACTAATAGCACATGACACAGCCATTAATTCATTAAATCGACAAGCCACGTTGCTTCGCAAGAGATGGCTTGCACCTGTCACCCTTAGGCTTTTGAATACTGGCCAAGGCTCTTGCCGCCCCCATAGTGCCTTTTTTAGGCAAGACTCAAAAGACAAACCCACCACCATAAATAGCACAAGTAACCAAAAACTGAGGGCAATGCTACTCAACGCCAGAAGTCTAAACCTCAAAATGTATGCACTTGAGGCACTCCTCAGTATGGAGAACATCGACATCTGTGCAGTAACAGAAACCTGGTTTAAGGCTCCTGAGAGTACCCCAGCACTACTAGGCTATAACTCATACCATACCTTTCGGACACAGAACCAGGACCGAAACACAAAAGGCGGGGGCGTATCCATATTCATCAAGGATACCCACACCTCCAGGTTAGTGGCGCAGCACAGAGCATCAGAGATCATCCATGTGCAACCAACAATGGGCAAAACTGCAATCCAAATTGTAGCTTGCTACAGATCACCCACCATGACCCAGGACCCCCATTCCACATTTCTGGAGACACTGGGAAATATGAAGGTCTTACCAAACACCCTAATACTGGATGATTTCAATTACCCAAACAAAAACTGGGAGAACTACTTAAGTAGTAACTCTCTTGCCCAATGCTTCCCAGAATTTATAAACTCGAATGCCCTAGATCAACTAGTCAACACCCCAACCAGAGGGAACAACATATTGGACCTGCTCATCACCAACATGGGCGACCGGTGTTCCACACCGAAGGTCGACCCCTCACTGGTTAGATCAGACCATAGACTAATCACTCTGGATATACACATTCCACCCCCACCCCCAATCAAGGAAACCACCATGAAAAACTTTTCAAAAGCAAACTTCCCATTACTTAAGACTGAGGTGGAAAGGTTCACAGCCCCCATGCTAAAGAAAAATGCTGTCCAAGCTGCTAAATCCTTTACAAAGGCACTCTATGAGCATCTGCAGGAATGCATGGATTGTGCTATCCCAAGTAAAACCAAGAATCACTCCTCCAAGAAAAGGAAACCAGTCTGGTGGACCCCTGCCATAAACAAGCTATACAACAGAAGGAGGAAACACATACAGAAAAGAATAAAATCCCAAGAAGGAAAGACATCCCTGATCAGTATCAGCAAGAAACTACAAGCCCTCATTAAATCATCAAAGGCTAGTTTCGAAAGAAAAATTGCCAATAACTCCAAAGATAACAGCAAAGCATTCTTTAGCTATGTCAAGAACCTAAGTGGAAACTCTCAGATCTGCTCTGAGTTAGTGCAGAATGGCACAAAATACACTGAGCCGACTGATATTGCCAACATTCTGGCAGACAGGTTTAGTGCACCCCCTAAAGGGCCGATAACCATACCAGAAGAATGTAGGGCCCTGTCAATCACCGACACACAGGTTAAAACAACCCTATCCAAAGCCAAAAACACAGCTTCAATGGGACCTGATGGTGTTCCATGGATGTGTCTTACAAGAGCTCCAAAATGAACTAACCCCTCACATAAACACACTGTTCAAACTCAGCCTCTCTACAGGCTACGTACCCACAGAATGGCACACAGCAACAGTTATCCTGCTCCATAAAGGTGGAGCCACAACAGACCCTGGGAACTATCGCCCTATAAGCCTGACTAGCCTGATCTGCAAGGCTATGGAGCGCATCATCATGGAACTCATTAACAGAGACATTGGGAACCTCCAAACCTTGTATCCTACCCAGTTTGGCTTTGTTAAGGGCAGATCATGCCTCCTAAACCTGGTGGACTTCTTTGAGACAGTTACCAAGGCATTAGACGAGGGAAAGGAGGTCCACACAGCCTACCTAGACCTTGCAAAGGCTTTCGACCCCATTCCACATTCTAGTATTATAGACAAGCTCATCGACTTGAACATAAACCCCCAAGTCATGAGATGGGTTGACAACTGGCTCATGGATAGAACCCACATGGTGAAAGCTGCAGGCTCTATGTCCAACTCTAAACCGGTTACAAGTGGCGTCCCCCACGGCTCAGTCCTAGGACCCCTCCTGTTCTGTATATACTTCTCAGAGGTACAGGCAAGCATAGGAGGACTATGGCTGACCAAGTTCGCAGACGACTGCAAACTGGGGGCCATAACTGATTCCCCAGCTGATACAGACACCCTCCAGAAGGGTCTCACTGAGACTGATACCTGGTGTCAAAATCATGGCATCAAACTAAATGCCAAAAAGTGCATAGTCATCCCGTTTGGAAAAAACAAAGTAACCACAAACTACCACATAGGTGGTAGTCCCCTAAATACAGAAAATCTAGGGATCTGGGGACCCAAGTAGATAGTAATCTCTCCTTTGATAATCATATTGCCAAGGTGGTTAGAAAATCCTTCTATGTAGCCCACCTAATCACAAAAGGGTTCGCATCTAGAACAAAAAAGGTTATTGTGCCTCTCTACTCATCACTCATTAGACCCATCATAGAATACAATGCCCCATTTGGGATGTACCTTACAAGACACCTGCAACAGCTGGAAAGACTGCAAAAGTACCTCAACAAGAGGATTACTGGTCTCAAACAGGTGCCCTATGCAGCCTGACTCAAGAAACTCCAGATGTAGTCGGTTGCATATCGCTTACTCAGAGGTGATCTCTGCCTGACATAAAAGGCCATGTCCAACCTAGAATTGATGGACATGCTCCACCTAAAAAAAACAAATCCCAGTGAGCCACACACTCTAGAGATATAAACCTCACCACAATGATAAATAGGACATGCTAGAGGGATAGATTCCTGTCCCAGAGACTTCCCATGCTTTGGAACAGGATTCTAATATATATCAGGCAGAGCACCTCACTAACACTCTTCAAGAGAAACCTTGACGGGTGGTTGGGAAACAGAAAATTTACCCCGGGGATCACTGCAGTGGCTCTGCTGGACAGTGGTGCAGGGAACTAATGGCTCTGCTGGACAGGGGCACAGGGAACTAATCTAAGGGGGTGGTGAAAGCCCAGGTCTTTATCTGCTTCAAGCCTCACTATCCATTCATATTCTTTCATGTCCACATTATTAACATGGTCTCCACTTCTAATACCTGGGTGTACAATAGATATGACCCTGAAGTCAAATTCATGAGCAGCACCCAGTGCAGAAATGTGGCAAGCCAGTGAGTTAGTAGGTATATTCCTATGAATCTCCGATCTATGCTCAATAATTCTGTCCCTCAGGCACCTGACTGATTTGCCCACATAAAATCCTTCTTATCCCTCTTATCACTGTTTCTGTATCTTTAAGAACTGGGTGTTCACCTTAATAAATTAATGGCTGTGTCATGTGCTATTAGTATAAATGTTGGTTTTAACTTTTCTTTTGTGTAAAGCACCAAGGAAGGATGTTTTTTATATCCGACAGCTTTGTCGTTTTTTAATAAATTTTATTTGGCTTGACAGTGTGCAGAGATTATTTTCTTTTTTGCTATTGCTTTGGTGTTTCTCTCTCCACCTTATCTCTTGTTCCACATTTTTACTGTTTGAGTTTTCTCCATTTTACAGTATCCCCAGTAGTTTAATAGATAAGAAATATGTTGAATGGGAAAAACTCTGAAAAGCAGACTAAAAGCTTACAATACTATCTGCTCATATCTGCTGACGTGTTTGTTAAGGTTTATTGATGGGATCCCTCCTCTTTGGTCTATTTTTCTTGGCTATAAAGGGTGTGTGTTCTTGCATTTAACTACAGGTAGTAAACTGTGCTTAGCAAAATTTACTGACTCTCCCAGAATTGAACAATATAATTACTTCTAACAAAATTCAAAAATGCTTCATGATGGTTTAGAAAGATAAGTACGTGGTACAAATATAACAGTCTCACTCACAATGCTACTAAACGTAATATTTCTAATTTTGGGAAAAAAAGATCTATACTTGGATTAAAAAAAAAGGATCCAGTCTAGACAACTTATATATGAGGAAAATGAAAATAATGAGTTAAACTCAGTGAGGTAATGAATTGGGTGAAACCACAATTTGTGTATATAGCCCTTTTTAGGGTGGGTAAATGCCAGGTTAGGGTTCATGACATAAGGTGTTGCAAGGGTTAAATATTCAAAAGATCAAGTAATTTAAAGTGAATTGCATTACAGAAAATACTATGTGCGAACCTTTTAAGTGGTGGATTAGATGAATCTGAATCTACTGAAAGAGATAGTGATGTCAGAACTTGTGGAAAGTGACTTTGCTCTGTAAAATACATGCAAGCTTTAGCCTCACCACTCTTAAGGCCAAGGTAATATTAAAAACCCTATCTAGTGGAGGCATGTGGAACACTGAGAGTATTGTATGCTTCTGCATGTGAAGCAAACAGAGAATTGATATGTCTGTGCATGTGAAACAGTGAGAGTGTTGTATGCTTCTGCAGGTGGAGCAGAGAGAGAACTGATATGTCTGTGCATGTGAAACAGTAAGAGTGTTGTATGCTTCTGCATGTGAAACGGAGAGAGAACTGATATGCCTGTGCATGTGAAACAGTGAGAGTGTTGTATGCTTCTGCATGTGAAGCAGAGAGAGTGAACTGATATGTCTGTGCATGTGAAACAGTGATAGTGTTGTATGCTTCTGCATGTGGAGCAGAGAGAGAGAACTGATATGTCTGTGCATGTGAAACAGTGAGAGTGTTGTATGCTTCTGCATGTGGAGCAGAGAGAGAAATGATATGTCTGTGCATGTGAAACAGTGAGAGTGTTGTATGCTTCTGCATGTGAAGCAGAGAGAGTGAACTGATATGTCTGTGCATGTGAAACAGTGATAGTGTTGTATGCTTCTGCATGTGGAGCAGAGAGAGAGAACTGATATGTCTGTGCATGTGAAATAGTGAGAGTGTTATATGCTTCTGGATGTGGAGCAGAGAGAGAACTGATAAGTCTGTGCATGTGAAATAGTGAGAGTGTTGTATGCTTCTGCATATGGAGCAGAGAGAGTATTGCATGTCTCTGCATGTGAAACAGTGAGAGTGCTGTATGCCTCTGTATGTGGAACAGTGGGAGTGTTGTATGCCTCTGCGTGTGGAGCAGGGAGAGTATTGTATGCTTCTGACTTGTAATTTGATAGAAACTCTTTGGGAGATGGTACAGAATGAATGTTTGTTGTGGGTGTGGCCTTTAATACTGGCATTAGGACAAACCTCATATTATGTGTATCATGGGTAGATCATGCTTATTAAATTTAGTAGACTTCTTTGAGAAAATCACCAAAGCCCTGGGTGAAGGTAAGACCATGTATACCACCTATCTTGACCTAACCAAGGCTTTTGACACAATCCCCTACTCAGGTATCATTGAGAAACTCTCCCAGATGGGGATTAACCTTTACATCACTAGATGGGTAGCCAGGTGGTTCACTGACAGAACACACACTGTCAAAGTTGGTGACTCCATGTCTACCAGTCGATCCGTCACCAGTGTCATACCACAAGGGTCTGTGCTGGGCCCTTTACTGTTTGGAATCTATTTTTCGGAAGTCCAGGCTAAAGTAGATGGTCTTTGGATTTCCATGTTCACTGATGATTGCAAATTGGGTACAACCAATGATGTTAACCTATTACAGGAGGAGCTAAAACAGTCAACTGATTGGTGCTAAAGCCATGGTCTAAAACTAAACGCAAAGAAGTGCATCATTACCCCTTTTGGCAAAGCAGAATTCCCTGCTAATTACAGTATTAGCAGCACCCCCCTCCCCAAATTCAAACCCAGTGGTGTGAGATCTGAGAACACAGCTAGATAGCAATCTGAACTTCAACCACCAATTTTCCATAGTGGTAAGAAAACCCTTCTACTTTGTGCATCTCATAAGTAAGAGCATCGCATGCAGGTATAAGGATGTTGTAAATCCACTGTACTCGACCCTCATCAGACCATTAACATAGTACAATGCTCCCTTTTGCATGTATCTCATCAGATGAGGGAACGCTTGAAATAGCGAAGATGGAGAACACTGAATACTTTCCTAGGGAAAGTATTCAGTGGGCTGTTTCTGCAGCTTCGCTATTTCCTCAACTGTGGAGCGAAGGTTACGGACCGGGTTAAGGTAAGTGTGCGAATGAAGGTGAGTGTGTGATTGGGCGTGGGTTAGGTGAGTTAGGGTTAGGGCGCAGGTCAGGTAAATGTGCGATTGTGTGGACATGAGGGTTAGGGTGGGGTAGGTGAGTTAGGTTAGGGAGCGGGTAAGGTGAGTGTGTGATAGTTACGGACCTTATGGTTAGGGTTGGGTTAAGATAAGTGGGTAACTAGTGGTGTATGTCTGGTTTAGTGTTGGTTTTCGTGGTGTATATGTGTGGATTATTTATTTTGGTGTGCTTGAGTTGTGTGTGTGTTTATCGGAACTGTTATATCCTGGGAAATAAGGAGACCACACGGTTTATGGAGTTGTAAGGCCTTTCTTTATTAAGAGCCTCCAGGTGCGCACCCATGCTACATCTCACAACTTCTGCAAGTCATACATCCACCAGAACCAACAAGTTACCAGAGAGTACAGAACCAACAGTACATGCTGAATTCCCCACAGTGCCCCTACAGTACAACAACCACATTACCAGCCCGAATACTACATTCCTCCCCTTTTAAGCTAAGACACAATTTCCTACATAAGCAAAACTAGGGAGCAAGTTCCACAATGCATTTAATCACTTACTTGTAAATAACAGGCTAGTTATTGACTGGTTACCATACCATCTACTATTTTTAGGCTGGTAATCTATACATGCACTTTTGTTAACATTGATAGTCCTTCAAGTAACTAGGTTTAACCAGCACACGCTTAGAACGGCGCAGTGGTACCACCTTAGGTGACTCCGGTGTCACAGTTACCCCTTCAGGTATCGGTGTGTCCTTCCCTGGCACGGTTGGATCCTCGGGAACCTCTCCTTCCACGTTCCGGCAGTCTCCCTCAATTGGCGATCCTCCGGCCACTGCGAGCCCTGGTTCCGAACTTAATGGTAGTTCCGAGGCCGGCAGTTCCATGGCATCCTTCTTCTGTTCGCTCCGCAGAATTTGGTCTACATGTCGCCTTACCACGAAATCTCCATTCAACCTCACCTGGTACGATAATGGACCTGTGCTCTTGACAATGAACCCTGGAATCCACTTAGGTCCATAACTGAAATTTCGCGTCATCACTGCATCTCCCTCCAGAAAACTTCGCTCTCTCCATCGTCGATCATGACATTCTTTTTGCCTCCACTGGGTCCCCTCCACCTTAGCTCGGACGTTTGGATGCACTAGATCCAGCGTGGATCTCAATCTTCGTCCTTGCAACATCTCGGCAGGTGACAAACCCGTGGTAGATTGTGGTGTAATACGATAGTTGAATAACACCCTTGACACTTTCGCTGCCATACTTCCTTCTCCGGACTTTTTCATCATTGCTTTAAAAGTTTGGACAGCCCTTTCAGCACAACCGTTTGTAGCTGCATGGTAGGGTGCTGATGTGATGTGTACGATGCCATTTTTTCTCAGGAAACCCTTGAACTCTTCACTCGTGAAACATGAAGCATTATCGGATACAATAGTCTCTGGTAGTCCTTGGCTACTGAAACTCTTCCTCAAGCATTCAATGGTAACGAGAGAAGTGGGTGTCTTGACTTGATAGGCATCCATCCATTTCGAATGAGCATCCATGATTATCAAAAACATGGCCCCATGAAAGGTCCTGCATAATCTATATGAAGTCTCTGCCAAGGTCTACTCGGCCACTCCCATGGATGTAGTGGCGTCGCCACCGGCAAGTTGCGATGTTGTTGACATGTTTTACACTCATTCACAACGACTTCAATCTCGTGGTCCAATTTGGGCCACCAAAAATAACTTCGGGCTAAGGCCTTCATTCGGGTAATGCCCACATGACCTTGGTGCAACTGCTGTAACAGTGCCCGTCTTCCTGGGGACGGAATTATCACTCGTGCCCCCCACAATACGCATCCATCTTGTACACTCAACTCTGTTTTCCTCACCTCATAAGGCCGAAAAACTGGATCCGTCTGTTGGACTGGCCAGCCTTGCTGGACCCACTGAAACACTCTAGCAAGCACCGGGTCTTTGTGTGTCCAAACACTCAGTTCTCTAGCAGACACCAACGTGATGTCTTCCATCATCAAAACTCGGTCCTCCGCTTCCTCTTCCTGGAGATGCCCTGGCATTGGCAAACGACTTAGCGCGTCTGCATTACTATGGTGTTTCCCGGGCTTATAAACAATCTCGTATTCATAAGCTCTCAACGTTACAGCCCATGTCTGAATGCGGGGAGAAACCATCTGCGGTACTGCTTTCATCTCGTTGAATAATGACAACAAAGGCTTATGATCGGTGCAAATAGTAAACTTCCTCCCATAGAGGTACTTGTGAAATCGCTTGATTCCAAACATGACAGCCAAACCCTCTTTATCTAACTGGGAATAGTTTGACTCCGCTGGTGTCAAAGTTCGTGACATGAACCCAATGGGTCTCTCTTGTCCATCTGGCATCCGTGTGCCAACACAGCCCCTAATCCATAGGTGAGGCATCACATGACAAAATTAAGTCCTTGTGACTATCGTAGTGCACCAAAACCTCTGAAGATTGCATTAGTTCCTTTGACTGTTCAAACACTCTGTCCTGTTCCTCTTGCCACGACCACTGAGCCTCCTTCCTTAATAACTTATGTAAAGGAGCTAACAGGGTTGACAGATTTGGCAGGAACCTGTTATAATAGTTAAGTAAGCCTAAATAGGCTTTCAGTTCTGTAACATTTGTGGGTGCTGGCGCCTGTTGAATGGCTTCCACTTTATTTGGCAGGGGGTGCAGGCCTGATGCATCCACCTTGTAGCCCAGGAATTCCGCTTCCGTTGCCATGAAAGCACATTTACTCCGCTTCACCCGTAGACCTGCCTCACGCAGTCGTCTCAGCACCTCATTCAGCGTCTCCAGATGCTCTCGAATGTTCCTTCCCGTCAACAGGATATCATCTAAATACACAGCCACCTTCGGAATTCCTGCCACCAGTCCCTCCATTATTCTCTGGAAAATAGCTGGACTCGAGGAAACCCCAAAAGGTAAACGATTAACTTGGAACAAACCTTTGTGTGTGTTCAGGGTAACATACGCCTTTGACCCTTCTTCCAGCACTACTTGTTGATATGCCTGACTGAGGTCCAGTTTACTAAACCTTTCACCTCCCGACAGCTTTTCAAACACATCCTCCACCTTGGGCAAGGGATACTGCTCCAGCTTCGAGACTTGGTTCACTGTTAACTTATAGTCACCACATATGCGTACAGCACCATCTGGCTTTAAGACTGGAACAATTGGTGTGGCCCATTCCGCAAACTTTACTGGTTCAATTATACCTTGCTTAGTGAGTCTCTAACTCAAACTCAACTTTCTTCTTCATCGCATATGGTACAGGACGGGGTTTGTAAAATCTTGGCGTTACGTTTTCTTTCACGTGTATCTTTGCTGGTGGACCCCTCCAGGTCCCCAGTTCCTCTTTGAATACTTCTTCATTGTTCTCGAGCACCTCTTGCAAGGTCAGGCCCGGCTGTTCTACCTTATGGAGCTGTAGGCAACCCATGTTTAGCTCCTTTAACCACACCCGGCCTAGCAGGTTTGGTCCCTTACCTGCTACCACCATGACTGGCAACTCTTTGACTTGGTCTTTATATTTTACCTTCATTTTCACCATTCCCAACGTGGGAACTATTTCACCCGTGTAGGTTTTCAAAGTCACTGAACAGTCCTGCAGCTTCAGAGCTTCTCTGGGCCATAACTTCCCATACTCAGCCTTTGACAGAACTGTCACACTACACCCTGTATCCACTTCAAACTGCACCATTTTACCATTTAAGTCCAACTGGGTTTTAATGGGATCAACTCTTTCCCACCTGGCCTCTTTCACATTAAACATTGTGAACACTTCTTCGGCTTCCCTGGTTTGTTGATCTGTAACTTCACGCATGTGGTGTGCATACTGCCGTTTTATTTTTCGGTTTCCCTTCCTTTCCATCATACTGCTTTTTCCACCCCTTTTTCGGCTGGTCCCGAGAGGGCGTTGAGCGGCACATTTTCTTTACATGGCCCTTTTTCCCGCAAGCATGACATTTTACAGTTAAAAAACGACAGTTCCGTGACAGATGTTCACCTCCACACCTGTAACAAACATACTGACCAGATTTCCCTTGTGAATTATGCTCCATGACCACTTTATGCACTGGCAGTGGGGTCGCACTCCTGCTTCCAACCCCTTCCGTGGTTTTCTGTTGTAAATCACGAATGTCTTTAGTCGCTGTCTCTATGGCCTGTGCCAACTTCAAGGCCTTTTCAAACGACAAGTCAGGCTCCGCTAACAGTCTGCGTTGTATGCGGTCATCTGCAATGCCACATACGAGCCTATCTCGTAGCATTTCGGTCAGTCTGTCCCCATAATCACAATGTTGTGCCAGTTCCCTCAACACTGCGACATACTCCATTACCGTTTCATTAGCCATTCTAGTCCTCGAATTTAACTTGAACCTCTGGACTATTGCACTCGGCTTTGGGTTATAATGTGACTGAAGTAAACTCGTCAACTCTGTGAACGATTTGTCCCCCAGTTTATCCGGACTCAATAAGTTCCTCATCAGACTGTACGTCTTACTGCCCACCGAGCTTAGCAATATGGCTCGCTTCCGACCCGCTTCCATTATCTGGTTTGCCTCAAAAAAAATGTTCCAACACTTCACAATACTCCTCCCAGGTCTGTGTCTGACAGTCGTATGCCACCAGTGACCCCAACATGGAACCAGACATCACTCCAGCAGGCCCCGTCTCTTCATCATCCGACATGAACTGCAGCCCACCAGTTTACTCGCAGCGGACTCGGAGGCATCCCATCCTGTCGTCGCCAATATGTTATATCCTGGGAAATAAGGAGACCACACGGTTTATGGAGTTGTAAGGCCTTTCTTTATTAAGAGCCTCCAGGTGCGCACCCATGCTACATCTCACAACTTCTGCAAGTCATACATCCACCAGAACCAACAAGTTACCAGAGAGTACAGAACCAACAGTACATGCTGAATTCCCCACAGCGCCCCTACAGTACAACAACCACATTACCAGCCCGAATACTACAGGAACAGATAATTCTAACAGTCTATTCTGACTGTTCGGTTTTCTGGTGTTTCGATTGAATGGGGTCAATATTACAACATTCTATGTTTTTAGACTTCGATGTTATAATATAGACCCCATCAGACACCTGCGCTAGCTGAAAGATCACAGAGGTTTCTCACCAAGAAAATACAGGGCCTCAAAACCATGACTTTCATGGATAGACTGTATTGTATAGGCTGCACAGAGATGACTTATGCCTGGCCTACAGGGCAGTCTCTGACCCTGCCCTGATGGAAGTGCTGCATATCTGCAAGTCAAATGGCAGAAGTCAGTTTGCAGAGCTGTGAGATATGTAAAAAACATGTCCTGGTAGACAAAATTGAGTTTTCCTTAACCATATACGATTTGGGGGATCATATTTATAAAATTGTTTATTAAAAAATGCATCATTCCTTATTGTTGATAGTATTTCAGGGGAAAAAAAAAGAACTAGCACAAAATCACATGCCATAATGTGAAATTTTATTTCATGGTGCATGAAATACTTCTGGTACTCCACACAACATGTACTGTTTTTAGCTGCTAAAAGTGACTTTTTTAACAAATATATACATGTATGCATTTTGGTTTTATATGAAGAATAAATATAATGACTTGTATATATTTTAATATGTATTTAATATGTTATTGTATTTTAATCTCCAAATACTCTCCATAAATAGAATATTTTTATGCTCTTACGTAAATGACTAAATAGTTTTTATACATAAGTAACTGCTGCCTGTACAATTTATTAAGTTGCACGTTGGCTTTCTCTTTAGTAACTTCCACCTCTGTAAAATCTTAGAATGTATAAATGTAACTACTGTTTGTGTAAAAATAGAAATAGAAATGCAACTACTCTGTGTTTAACTGGAACTTAGTATAATGCAATGTAAGCAAATGGAGCTTTTCTCCCCCGGCCTCTGCTGAAAATGGGTATAACCCAGTTGGACTTTCCTGATAAACAAAGACTAACAAATAAATAAATATATTTATGAATATTATTTACTTGAAAAATAATATAATCTGCACCTCTTTACTAAAAGTTATGTTAGAAAAATTGGTATTTGTTTGCTTTGTCTTTTTTTTGTGTGCTTTTATTTTGAATGTAAATGTGCCCCCTTTGCTAGTAAATTTATATACATTATGGGTCAGCTCTGAAGATAGAGGTAAATGTATTTATTTCAATTTTCTTAGAAAGTTATTTACTTGTTATTGTTAATCATTCAGGCATGTGGTTTCTTGATTTGTTTTATTCCATTTTGTTATGAAGTGGAATAAAAAGAGATGAAAATGCTTTAATTGTCACAACTGCAGGCTTTTCATTCTGAGAAAATTTATAGCGTATTCTTAGGAATCTGTCTGCAAGTTGCCTAAACATCCAATTAAACTTTAACATGCCTGATTAAGTTTCTATGTAGTGCAAATGAGAATTCAATTTTTATGGCAATCAGAATAAATTGGAACTGTCGGGTGAATTTTACTAATTTCATGATCATTTCAGAAGTCTATTATTGAATCTCCGTGGATAATATGAAACTAGAATGTTTGCTGAACATCAGATGCCATGAGATGAGATAACTGCAAGAGACTGACTTTCATTATCATGGTGTTTATTGAAATCTGTAATCACTGGAAAGGTATTGGGACAAAATCATAGGATGACATGAAAAGGAATCTCAAGTTTGTTTGCAAAGCAATTATTCAAATCCATTGCAGTAGGTGTGTTCAAACCGTAGAATGGCAGGTGCACTGTTGTATCAGAATAGTTAGACAGCAATGAAGCAAAATTACCTTAAGGACTCAGGAACAGGAAGTGGACTTAGGAACAGTACAGAATTAGCTTTCCGCAGCTTTTGTTTCAGCTCTGTGGACTGTATTTATTTACCATAGTAGACGGAAAATCTAACCATAAGGAAGGAGCATGCATGTATATGCCTAGAGATTTATTTTACAGTTGCAGAAAAAAATGGGTAGCCCCTTCTTGCTACCACCTTGCAAATCTAATATTCTCTTGGGAAATCTGGACCTCAGCTCAGTACTAGCTTCTACTCACACATTACAATGGCTTTATTCTGACTAATAGACTGATCTCAGTTATTATAACTGAAATCACAGAGATACAAGTTATTTATCAGTACCATTTATACAGCTGGAAGAAAGATCGAAAGTGATTTGCATGTATTGATGATTATGTATGGCAATGTTTATGGAACCTTACTGTGCCATAGCTACTTGGAACAAGAGAATATCTACAGAACCTTATCAGTGAAGTTAGAGTGGATGATCAGTAAATAGTAATTTCAGCCACCCCTAAATTATTTTTTTTTGTAGAATTTGTAGTAACTGAAACTGTTACAGCCTCTGTTATTTGTTCAGAAATTACTGACTTTGATCAGACTGAAACCAAATATTAAGGATGTTACATCTCAGCCTCAAGGCTGCATTGGGACCCTAAGGCAATCATCTCTTCTGCTTAGCAGTATGGCATATTCCCAGAGGCAGATCCCATCATAAGGAGTGTGGACTATGGAGATAGTTTTAATTGCCCTAATGCCCTCCTTGTATCTGATGCATGATGGTGCATCACCTCAGAGGGCTTCATTATTCTTTCCTACATGTGCTCAGTCTCTAGCATGTGTAGCTAAGGGCTACCATCAGTAATTTGGAATACCAGTCCCACATCCCCTTGTTACTGTCCATTGATGTCATTCAAGCCTCTGCTTGTATGCAAGGAAATCAGCTGACTAGAACCACCTCCCCTGTCACCAGGATGGGAGTGCTTGTGACTGTTGCTCAGCCCCTCTACTACCACTTAGCTTGCAGCATCTTTGTCTCATCCTACCACTTAGCTTGCAGCATCTTTGTCCCATCCTACCACTTAGCCTGCAGCATCGTTGTCCCATCCTACCACTTAGCATGCAGCATCTGTGTCCCATCCTACCACTTAGCTTGCAGCATCTTTGTGCCATCCTACCACTTAGCTTGGACCATCTTTGCCCCATCCTACCACCTAGCCTGCAGCATCTTTGTCACATCCTACCACTTAGCTTGCAGCATATTTGTCCCATTCAGCCACTTAGCTTGCAGCATCTTTGTCCTAGCCTACCACTTAGCTTGCAGCAACTTTGTCCCATCCCACCACTTAGCTTGCAGCATCTTTGTTACTACTAAAATTGAGGTCATGATGTGGCTTTATATATCACAGAGCTGGACTGTTTCATTTTAAACTTTCTCAACTAATTTCCGAGAGCTATTCCTGAATGTTGGCACCATTACTATAGGCTATGAATTGCCATGAGGCATGGCCTAAGGAGTACTTCCACTCTAGACCCAAGAATAGAAATGCCATTAAATCTGCCAAGATACACAACTCAGCTGCAACTCTAAACACCAGTTCCCTCTAGGACTGTAGTAGTGTCCCCATCTACAACCATCCCTACACCTGAGAAGTAGGACTTGTGTCAGAGCCATTAGGACGTATTGGCGCACACACCTTCCCAGGGTGGCAGTCCTAGTCCATAGTACTATAATGTGCACACTAACATCAGCCGTTACTTTTCTTGCCACAAAAGTTTCAAAATCCACTAAATGGCCCCGACCACAAGTGTTTTGAATAATTTCATTATTTGTGAGGTATAGCCTAATTCTTCAACCCCACGTTTGTTGCATAGTTTCTTACTTTGCCTTTTCTTCACTTTACTTTTGTATTGGCTGTGAATTGCATGTACCATTGTTCTATCAGCAGTAATCTTATGATAAGGAAATACTACCAGAAGGAAGACATTCCTGAGTGTTTAAGTTGTTTGAATATTTATATATGAAATATATTCAGTATTCAAATGAGATGTGTTTTACCTCCAATTTAACCCCCCCCCATTTTGACATATTCAAATTAGGTGGATTTTACCTTCACCTATTCTTACCCCTTGCCAAACAAAGCCCTTATAACCAGGGCAGAGCATACTGTAAAACCATTAAGATTTGACTGCAAGAATGCTCCTCCACCTGTGAAGACTAATGTGAAGATTGGGTGAAGATAGATGAAGGATGCCAGCCTAGCTAGAAAGAATTTTGGAGATAATTCTGTCATCTGCAAATATTAATGTAAACTATAGGCTTGTTGTCTTAAATGGTAAAAATAGTGTTACATGTGGATCTGAAAAAAATGTAACAACAGTGCACTTTACTGACCAAGTAAAGCATTTTGTGACCCTTTGATGTTAAAACTCTGAGTCAGTCATTCTGAAGTGAGGCATCCTGCTATTGTTGTAAGGCCAGAGTTAATGGCCAGAATTTGCATGCATAAATGTCCTTTATTGCTCTGGTTTCTGCCCAGAGGTGAAGAATGTAAATTTAGTTTCTGTTAGCCTGGGAACCCATAGAAGTGTGAAGAATGATGTAATGTGAACCAGGAATGTGATTTTAAAAACAGAGAGAATCAGAGAGCATTAAGCATTTTTGTCTAGACCATCCAACTCACCAGCATTGTCTTGCTCTATATGTAAGTTTATCTTAGATTTGTGTTTTCTCTTAGAAATAGCTAGAAACTAGAAAGATTAGACTAAGCGCTTTTTTCTGTGATGTCAGAAATGTACTACTGAATTATTTTACTTATTTCTCTGTGATCTCTAAAATCTTGACTAGCACTGTGTAGTAAAAAGTATTGTCTTGAGTTTTGACTATTTCTTATTAAATATTTTTAAACCCTTTCAACTCTGGCTGTTTTTGTACAGATAATTTAAGCTCTTTAGAGTATTTGCATGCCTTTGTTAAAATTGTACAAAGCCACTCTAATAGCTTTAGCCCTGGGCTGTACTACCAATTGAATAATAATATTGCACAGTAATAATTGGACACCCTTTTAAGGGCCTTTGAGTAGCTGATAATTGTTAGTAGGTGGCAGCAGCTGGTACTACCATATAGTCTGGGAAAAGTGGGCACAGCTGGAGAAGCTGTGCCAGCCTTCCCCAGGAGTGTCTGTGTGGTTATATAAACTCTTCTCAAAGTGTGTGTGTGTGTGTGTGTGTGTGTGTGTGTGTGTGTGTGTGTGTGTGTCAGTGTCAGCTACCTGGGCAGGGACATGAAGCACTGGTTGGACAGAGAGGGTGCTGGAGGTTTTAGCATGCCCACTAGGCTAAGATCTGGACCCTATAGCTGTACCAGTGGGAAGTCTTATTGGGGACCTGGAGAGCAAGGGAGCGACCAGCCCTGGACTGACTGCGATCTCTTTGTGCTCTTAAGGGAAATTACACTTTACTGTGTATATTTGTTATCCTTTCTTCCTATATGAGATGCCCCTCACTGGTGTTAGTGGTGAGGATTGAGGCTCCTTGATTGCTGGGCCAGGGCATGGGCATCACAACTAAATAAAACAGTTTTTTCTAAAAACCGCACCTGTTGCCTTATTCCTCTGTAGAGGAAGGGTAGATAAGCCATATGATGTTAGTTATGGGTCAGATTTGCTTGTATCCCAATTGAAGACTCATTTTGTTTGTCCTGAAATCCAGGTCCCTGGATTACAGGCAGGCTATCACAAGTTGCCTTAATTAGTAGATCTTTGGTATTATTGTCTCCTTAGTGGAGACTTATGCCTTACATCCCTCCATCCATAACCCCTTTTCCCATTTTACACATAGAGTTGAGTGTCACTTCCACAGTGGCAATTGTCTCTAGCCCAGATTTACACTACCGGGCACACACACTCTCACCTACTGCCAATTTATATGTTTTTGGAATGTGGGAGGAAACCAGAGCACCTGGAGGAAACCCACATGACTGCAGGATGGACATGCAGACACTGCACAGAAGGCACCCCAGATGATAATCAAACCAGAGAACTTCTTGCTGTGAGGCGACAATGCTAATGCCTTACATACGTTAAGCATTAAAACATCCCTTACGCTTTAAATTCCTTTGCTTAGAATAACTCCCTGTGGCCAGAATACAAGAGGACACGTGGTCTCAACAAAAGTTAACAGCAACTGTGCTGTGAAGCATGACAAAGTCATTTCTCAAAGACTTTGAAACCTGTGGAAATTATTGTGATAATCAAAGCCCATTAGTCATTACTTTTAAGAAAGAACTAGATGAATGCGTAAGTATACACAGGTTCCAGCATGGGCATTGGTGCTTTAAACTCTTTAACATTCAGTAGGCCTTGAGCTTGTTCCCCAAACCTATGCACCTGTAATGTAGTAGAAGGGCAAACTTATGGTCCACACATTCCCTGTCCTACTGTAGGGGCCAGCAGTGTAGTGGATCAAACTGCCTCCTCCCAAGGATGTAGAGCTGATGTCAGATGCTAACTGCTATACATCCCACCCCCAATCCTAGTGCCCAAGCTGGGTTGTAGTCAGGACTTTATCCATTTATGCTCCAGGACCACAGCAGTCATCAAACATGCTGAAGTCTAGTCTTTACGAGACAGCTACCAGCTCTTTTTCCATTTACTTCCCACCCTCAAGGTCCAATCCCTCTCTCAGCTTGCCAGTTTAGTGAGTGTTAGCCTCACAGATACCTCTTCAACTGGTGACAACTTAACTGGTGTCTGTTTTGGATGCCTGTCATTATTCAGATGCTTGGAGGTACAGCAGTCAAAATGGTGAGAATGTCATTTCATCAAGGAAGAAATATATAGTACTAGTGAGTGTAGAATAGTATTCCTCTTACTGAATGATACAGTGAGCTCAGAGTTAATTTTATGTAGTCAGCAATGGTGTACGGGTATAGCTGGGCTCACCACCTTAAAAATATCTGAATGGCAAAAGAGCACATCTTGAAGTTTGCTGCTTAGGAAAAGCCATTGCACAAGACATTGAGGATCCAGATGTTGTTCTACATTCTTTTTACTGCTGAAAAAGACTAAGGGCCAGTGCTAGATCTGCCTGGTCTCAACACCATCATTACAAAGGAGTCCTGTTGTTTGGAGACCCTTCAGTGCATCCTTTACTTGCTGTTCATGTGAGACTGGATGTGGCTTTAGTTCTTCATAATATTTGCCTGCACATAAAAAAAATCAGGAAGCTGTCAGAAATCCATACAAACAGGAACTGATCATTATCAATTTCACACTCTTTTCTATGTCATCTATTCAACATCATTGGTGTTCACAAAACATATTTCTATAATGCTTCCTGCATTCATCTGCAAGGAACAAGATGCTTTACCTTTTTGTGTGACTGGTTCCTAGTGGCCAGCAACAAAAGAAGCCTGTTTCATATCTTTCCCATTGGAATCCACTGCAGTTCTTGATTATTATTGGCTGTTCCCTAGATGCCAAAACGTGTTGGGCATTTAGTCAGCTCCAGTGGCTAGGAGGGGTAAGGATCTCACTGCAGCTGATATGACTTGCTTTTGATTAGCCACTTGGGCACCTGACATAGTTGGCAGGGTAGAATGGGAGTGGGTGGCTGCTGTCAGGTTCCCCCATCCAGGGGGGTAGGGAGGTATCTTTGGCTTGTCACTTGGATGACAGTTAGTGGGAGCACTGGTTGTTTTATCCATGATGCATGAGCCTGTGGTGCATGTGCTGCCAAGGTGCGCTCGAAGAGAAGCTGAGGGAAACATGCAGAGAAACACTCTGTGGCTGGCAGCACACAGCAAAGCTCAGACTGCTGCCAAAATGGAGATGGTTCTGCAATGGGGATGGGTTGTTTACTCCACAGGACCAGCAAACTAGGCAGTTCCCTGCCATCTGACTGTAGCTGTTGGGGAGCAAACGAACTGATAGGGCTACCAAGGCAACAAAGAATTGGATGCAGGGCAGTTTACCTAGCTTACGAATGCCCCACTATTTCATCATGGAAGGAATGGGCTGATTGGGTGCAAATAGTGTAGCCATTAGATAAAGTAATGTGTAGGATAAAAAAAACTTTTTGTGCAAAAGGTGTGGTGATGCCCAATCACTGTGGTGGTCTGTGCCATTGGCACTAGACTAATTGTGCCTGCATAAAGCTAAGCAGGTTTCTCATAATGCAGTGGGGCAGTGTTGATATGGCTGTGATCTTGGCAACATATTCATGTTTCTGTGCTATACTTGTGATTGCATTTATTTTCTGTACAAATGGTAATAAAATACTAAATCTGGTCTTGAGAGTAAGCATGAACATGACAGAGGCAGAATGTAAGGCTTTCACAACAGTTCTTATGTTGTCCAAACTTTTCCTAAGACCCATTTATCTAAAGTCATTTTTATTTTAGTTGTATTCCATGAAATGTACCACAGGTAGGTTATGCACTGGACCCTTCAGGATTAGTGTTCCCTTGACTCAGATCTCTTTTGATTCACGCAAATGACATCTAAGTTTGTGGATTCTTCTTACCAGTTTTTGACTGGAAAGTCTTTCGCTCTTTCTTATTCTACCATTACCCTACTTAGGGATGCATCATCTCTAGTTTGGAGAGGATACTGTCTGGGCCACATGACACAAAGTTTTTGGCTCTTTCACAAACTGAAATACTACATTTATGTTCTTCTGATCACAGCAGTCCTTTTATTTCTACAAGCCTTTCAAAAGTTTATTCCAGAAGTCCATTTCTGTGTTTGTTATATAATGTGTTGCTGTTTGGGAACACCAACCAGTAAGCAGGAGCTCAACCATATCTGAATGGAGTGGACCTTTAAGACAAATTACATTTTTCTACAGTTCTCATTTCCATCAGTCTAGTGAACAGGTTCAGAAGTGCATCCTAGTGGTTCTGTAAGTGGTCCTAGATTCCTACAACAATAGAAGTGATATTCAGGAAGTGGAGTCACCCAGGTTTCAATTTGATCTTCTCCATTTGAACCACATTTTAAATGTATTTCTGCTTTATTCCTTCCTCACTGGCAAGAGCAAAGATTCCCTGGCACAAACTGTCCCAACGACCTCCTGTATGTCCTTTCTCCAGTTTGACTCTTCAAGTTTATTCCAAAGCAACAGTAACTGCGGTGCTTCCCTCCTGACCAAGGCATATTTAGTTTTGTATGCTTCATCAGTTTTGTAAAGTACTTTATCATTTTGACATATATTTCACTAACATCTGATTCACCTATATCTAAAGTCATTCAAATTATAGTTTGACTATTCTTATTTCAACTAGTAGCTACATAAGAAGCATTTTCAGATTGAGTCTTTTCCATCATTTTCCTCCTCCATGTGTTGTAGGGGAAAATGGAAAAGATTTTCTATACTCAGCTGGCCTTTGCTATCTACTGGAGTTGCCTGCTGCAGGCATTAGCTACTCCTCCACCAGAAATTATTTTGCTGATATGTTCTTTTCTGTTTTTTAATGACACCCTGCAGTAATCAGACTTCTACTACCAGTCCTCTGATGACCTGTTTGTTTCACTTTGGTAAGAGCCAACACATTTCTTTTATGCTAAATTGAGAAAAGTGTGGACAAGAGAAAGAGAACTGTTGTAAAATGTCTTACATTCTCACTCTGTCTTGCTGTTTCATTCCTGGACAGGAGCAAGAGCTAATTAGTCCATTTGTTCCCCTGTGGAGCTGAGAGTTTGGTCCCTCCAGGTTTCCATTTGCATGAGGCTCTCCTCCCTGCCTCACTTGCTCCATGCAATGGCGGGTGGCTATCCTATAAGCTGCTACCCTGGAGGGCCCTCTCATACCTTCATGTATCCCTGGAACAATCTACTGGATTAAGTTGCACTATAAGCCACCTGACACAATAGCTGCTATAAGCAGTCCCTCAGCGGTTCTGCTGGAGCTAGTGGTGTACAATATAACACTGACGTTCTCACCCCACGATGGATGAGCTAATGTCAGGCTTTCACTCTCATTTTCCCTTGATTCTACCAACACCTGATCTACTAGTAGAACCTGAATTGTCTGTGTCAATGTCTTCTATGCTGCATAGCTGAGGAGTATTTAGCTTTTATTTTCAACATCTATATAGGTCAAGACTTTGATTTCTTAGCTTCTCTTAAAGCTTGTAAGATCTTCCCTTGTGGTACCTTCCTTTTTATCTATTAAGGATCTACTTCCTCCCTGTGAAATTTACTTTATGCTGGAAAGAAGTTGATGTTCCATTCCACTGAGCCTACTGTTTTCACTGGAGTTAAAATTATTGTTTTGGAAGACATTATTTCTAGTGATAGTCACCTCATACTGACAAATTCTGAGTTGTAGGCTTTATCAGTGTCTCCACTTACCTAGTCTTTTATATAAAGAAAGCTTTATTGCATACCAACCCTTCATTTCAGAGGTGGCCACAAAGATTAGTTTGAGTTTAGTTCATTTTATAGTCTTTGGTTCTTAGTATGCTAGCCAAGGAAGTTGTCATACTTTGGATGAGATTTTAAACTGGGTATCTCTTTAAAATCTCAGGACTTGCATTACGGAGTCCTGCAATATGGACACCAAGTGTCTGAAAATCTGGACTTACATATATTAAGCCTGAGATAGCCATATCTGGGAATATTCCATTTTCTCTCAGGTATGGTTATATTGGAGTTGCTATATATAAGTTGGATGTGTGGGGGGATTGGTCCTACATCGGGGGTACAGGGAGTTTAAAAAGAAGTTTAAAGGAGAAGAGTGATGTTTGGTGTCCACTCTTCTTTTTTTTTTTTTTTACCTTTTTTCCTGAGCTTTCAGTACTTGGCAATGCAAATCTTGAGATTTCAATAGGAAGCCAATATACTGAGTTCACATCCACCTGAGGTAATTGTACTCCAGGAAGATATAAAGATCTTTTAAAATGAATGTATTGGAGATTTACCCAATACATTTGCCAAATTTCCCCTTGTCAGAATGAATACCAACCAGATTGTGTCTGCTCTTAAAATAGGCCTAGTGGGGCTAAGCTGGTCAGCAAAACATAAAATCTTTTCCATTAAATGGATGTGCATGGAAAGCTGTATAGACAGAAGAAAGACTTCAAGAAAGTTTTGTCATCTGTCTTTTTATTGTTTTTGGTAAGAGATGCAAAGACAAAAAGGTTAATAAGGAGTACCTTACAATTAGAAAGTCACTTGATTCATCTTCTGTCATAATATGGCAAAATTGTCTAGGGCTGCTGTAAGCCACCAGCGTTGTCTCATCTTCCACAACCACCTTCTGTAATGTTCCTTAGATGACATTTGTGCAGCTACTACCTGGTCACCTCTAAAAAAAAATTGTGAAGTATTTCAAACTGGGCATGATCTCCAGGTTCAGGTCTTGAGGCCATGGCTTTCAATGGAATGTATTCCAAGGATGGCCGTCTAGGATATTTATGCTGGGAACTCTGCTTTACCTATTTCTGCACCCAGAGATCTACAAAATTACAGAGAAATGTTATAAGCACTCATCAAAATGCTTTATCTTTGAGGAGCACTTTGGCTGTAGGAAATAACCCACCCTCTATCTTCCTGCCTTCTGTCTTATTTATTTTACTTAATCCAGAGCAGGAGAGTGATGTCATAAGGTTAGGGGTGGGGCAAGCAGTATGGGAAAGTTCTGTGTACGTGGTGGTCCTAACATAGGGTCTATATTAGAACATCGAAGTTTCTAAACTTCGAATGTTCTAATATCGAACCCTATTCAGTGAAAGCTGAAAACATCAAACATACAGAACAACAAATTTTTTCCGAGGGAAAAAAATTAGCTGTTCCAAAACACATACACACAACACAAGCACACCAAACAAACAGCAATCCACACACGTACACCTAAAATCTTACACCTACACTAAACTATACACATACCACTAACTATCCACTTACCTTAACCCAAACCCTAACCCTAAGGTCCGTCACTATCGCACACTCACCTCATCCGTGCCCTAACCCTAACTCAATTACCCCACCCTAACCCTCACGTCCACACAATTGCACACATACCTAACCCGCGCCCTAACCCTAACTCACCTAACCCTCCCTAACCCTCACATCCACACAATCGCACACATACCTAACCCGCGCCCTAACCCTAACTCATCTAACCCGCCCTTACTCTCACGTCCACGCAATCGCACACATACCTATCTCGTACCCTAACCCTAACTAACCTAACCCACACTCAGTCGCACACTTACCTGAACCTGACCCGTAACGTTCCACCACAGCGCTGAAAATACAGAAGCAACATTAACGGACAACCGAATTCTTTTCCTAGGAAAAAATTTGGTTTTCTGTTGCTTCGATATTTTTAGCTTTTGCTGAATAGGGGTCGATATTAGAACATTCGAAGTTTTGAAACTTCGA